>NC_041352.1:14464177-14764177 GCF_004354835.1 Perca flavescens
TATAATAAATTTATTGGATTCACAGCTGCTACATATTGTGTTTAGACCTCGACAACCTAACTGCATTTTACTGCAAACTTACAACTAGTTAACTTTCTAAAGAAGGCGCAATCGCTTGTTTGCTAAGGGTCTGGTCGGGACTCCAACATTAACATATTGTATTCAGAATATAAAATATTTTTATAGCACTTTTTAATGTGCGATTGTGTAAAGGTGTTCACAAGATACCAACCTTTCATGAACTTGTGAATCTCTTCTCTGCACCATATAGGCCAAGCTTCCACGCTTCCAGGGATGATCTCATGTTTTCATGGACAGATGCAGTGTGCACAGAGGGGATGGGCTGTGTGTGTGTGTGTGTGTGTGTGTGTGTGCGTGTGTGTGTGTGAGAGAGAGAGAGAGACGCGTGAGTGAGGGAAAGGAAATGCAGCTGAACGAATACGCTGCATTAGATAGTGTTAAAAAAAAAGAATAACGAATCGCAATATGTGGCGGCCAGTGTTGATTCTGTGGCACACCGCCGTAAATTAGTCTATGTGTGGGGAAACACTGAACAGTGTGATCAATCACTTATTATTGGATGGCAGGAGAGAAATATAAAATTTTAAATTAGAACAGACAAAACTACTTATTTTGCGCAAACATGTCCGCTCTCAATTGTGCAAAAGAGTGCTCTTGAGTGTGCGTAGATTAGAGGTCGACCAATGTGGGTTTTCTCAGGCCAATGCCAATCTTTTGAAATCAGGGTCGACCGATGGCCGATATATGCTGCCGATTATTTTTGGCCGATATTTGCTTGTTTTTAACCTCTATTTGAAAGATAAAATGTAACACTAATAAGTACTTAAGATACACAAAATTTCTCAACAAAAACATTTATTGAACACTTGAACACCAATCTGCACTTGTATACTTACATTAAACATGTATAATGTAAAAACATATATTGTATAAATAAACAAAACGGGTAAGAAGAAAGAAAATAAACTTAACTTTGTCAAATAAACTTTTCAATGAAAAAATAAAGTTTAGCAGCATTTATCAAACATCTGAGAACAATAAAATAAATTGACCATTTTAACAATAGTAGTGCTGACACACAGTAGCAACCAGCAGCATTTCTTTGTTTTAGGTCTGAATAAAAATGCATTTGCATTTGGCCTTCCCTGGTGTTGGCTGGGTGAAGCGCTGCCATAAGGGGTTGGTTTTCTTTTCAGCCATCAGACTTAATGACTAAAAAAGGGGGGAAATACAAGGTTAAGTTAGTATTTTTGTATAGTATCTTCTTCAAGTCATTTTATAGATAGGTATAGATATAAAATCTAACTTTTTTTTTTTTATAAAAACAGCTAATAATTCAGTGCATTGTAAGTGATACAAGGCTAAAAACGTTTCTATCGTCTTCCCAAAAACTGTCCTGAAACATGTATTTTTGGTTTGTTTTGTTTGTTGACAGACAAAGCCAAATGGACAAAACCTAATTATTGCAATAGGGGGGAAAACAAATTTAGGCCATATGGTCAAAATTAAATGATTTAATAATAATGTAATAACTATAACAATAACGTATTTCACTAGTAAATTGCGGTTGAACGACAAAAACAACCACCATGGCAAAAGGGTATTTTACAACAACTATGAATGCACCGCGACGCACCGTCTGTGTTGTTCTTCAGACAAGTAGACAACGGCAGCTGCACACTGCTTAACATATTGCTGTTGGATCATATACAGTGAAATAAATCACACTTTACACCGTTTAGCTGTCAGCATTTTAATCATGTTTCATCCATCTGCTAGCTAACATTAGCTGCTGACGAGTGTAATGTTAACTAGCGTCACATGCTGCGATGTTTCGGTTATTATAACATTCGTTTTCGGAGCATCAGAGAGCAACGCAGGCATATCAGTAGCGCCGAAATGAGGCACAGAAATCCGCGTTGCTATTCGGTCTGGTAGATACGGGTCGTTAAGGCACAGGTGCCATATTAGCAGCGGGTCTACTCTGTACCAATATATACTGTCTATGGTACCAACCCTAGCAACGACGCTAGCAAAGCCAGTTCTTCACTAGCCTATGGTGCGGTGGTCTCTATTAACTACAACTTCTTTCTCTGCATTGAGTTGACAACCCTCTCAAATATAGACACACAAACAGAACAAATAATAAAAGTCTCAGATCCACTGTCTGTGATTGCAAAATTCTAGCTTAATTATTGTGACATGACAGCATGACATGACAGCTATCAATATCCAAAGTAGCCGAATGTCATGTCGCCTATTCATGTTTTTTCTCGAAGTTGGCAGTAACATATCATACGTTTTTCATTAAATATATAAGACTTATAAGAATTTAATCCTTACCGTTTTCTCCGAGGAACAGCTCCTTCTTTAGGCACTGGATGAGGTCTGCTCACTCTGCTGGTAATTGACTCTAGGGGCAGCGTGCGTCCAACACGTGTTCCACAACAACAACAACAACAACACCAGGCTGCCCGCAGATGCGCCTGCCTATTAATCGGCTTGATATTTGCCGATGCCGATTATGTAAAAAATGCCAAAAAAAATTGCCCGATTAGGCCGATTAATCGGTTGACCGTAGATTCTGTTCTTACCTAAGAAAAAAATTATCTTCTTAAAAGAAAGGTTGACCTCTGTAGGGATCCTTTCCATAATGTTGTCAGACACTTAGAATAACAATGAGCCCGTCAGTGGCAAAACAAGCACTTTTGTGGGTGTAAAT
Organism: Perca flavescens; assembly: GCF_004354835.1. NCBI lineage: Eukaryota > Metazoa > Chordata > Actinopteri > Perciformes > Percidae > Perca > Perca flavescens. The sequence goes on from NC_041352.1 coordinate 14,466,921, forward strand.
TGAAGGCGCCAGTTGCCCAATAACTTAAGTTGTAGCTTGTTTTGCTGACTGCAGCGTTCTTGCTTAATACTGGACCAATGTCCAATAGTTGTTTATGATTGCTGACGGTTGCTGATTTTACCGCAAAAATCATGAGGAAAATACATCACCAGATAGTTTCTAAAATTTAACTGGCAGCAAGCTGTCCAAAAACGACAAGAGCATGCACACATTTTGGTTAATTATCGGGTGACTTGAAATGGCTTTTGATACAAGCATCAGATCTGATTAAGCTCTCTTGAAATGCCAAAGTAAGTAAGTGCCCAGCTCAATGGATGCCATTGAGCAAAGATTGTGTGTCAAAATGTGTCACTCATCAGTCTGTTCTTCCTCCTCCTTTTCACTCACTCTCCTCTCTGCCTCTGACAGACAGGTTCAGGGCAGGTCTGGGGTCGACAACATGTAACGTGACCCTGCTCGGTGCCCGCTCTCTAATTATCTTGGCGTCACTCCCATACCCAATGTTGGTTTAACCTGATGTTAATGTGCCCATTCTGCACTTTTGAAACAAAGTTCTGTTCCACTCGGTCTAACATACATCTAGCCTCTGTCACCTCTGCTGTCAACTGTGTTTTTTTTCTTAAATGAGAAAGAATGCGTTTGTACGTCTGTATTTCTTGTCACAATGTGAAATGAACAATGATAGGTGATAGTATTTCTATTGCAGCATCCCATGCTCAAAGATAAGGCCTGCTAAAGGGCTTCACATCCCATGTAAACTGAAAGCAGATGCTTTTACTTAAACTGACAACGACTGTTAATAACCATTACATTTCATTAAATTTCCATTTAAAGAAATCAGTAATCTTCTCTTCTCGGATGATTATAAGTCATTCTACACTCACCACCACTGCCAAAGTCAAATCAACTATCATTGTTAACTGAAAGTAAAATAGTATTTATGGTTGCAGAAACAATAGGTACATTAAAGGAGAATTCCGGCCAATTTTTACGTTAATCTTGATCGCTATAGCTACTCCGTGGATTTTTATTGGGATGATTAGCACAGATGCCTGGCTGAATACACTCTCCGGACGGCAGCTAGCAGCTAACGGCTAACAGCTATCTGGCTGTACACACACACCGGAGGGCAGCTAGCAGCTAACAGCTACTACAGCACTATTGTTTTTTTTAGGGGGGAATACACTTCAAGACATGACATGACCTGTCCTCTGGAGGACATAGCCACACCACCACCGCTCCGTGGATTGTTTTTGGGATGATTATCACAGAAGCCTGTCGGAATACACTCACCAAACGGCAGCTAGCAGCTAACGGCTATCAGCTAGCAGGGCAAGCTAGCTACTGGCAGGATCGAGACAGGGACCAGGGTAGGTGAATTTAAACAATGTCTGAGTTGAAAACGCATCTTGTTGACACGTAAGGGCCCTGTTCATGTGGCACAGACATATTAATTGCATATTGTGTCTGTTAAGAGGCACAAAGGCACTCTAAAACTTGCCCCGAGCACTGCCGTTTTAGCTCAGGGGACGCTTGTAGTACGTAGCTGCAGCTTCTCAGTGTTACCTGCACTGATTCGGGTCGGGGTTTTTTCTATCGAAAGTACTCGTGTAGCTATAGCGATCAAGATTAACGTAAAAATTGGCCGGAATTCTCCTTTAAGGCTACATTCAGACTGCAGGCCTAAATGCTCAATATCTGACCTGTAACAGATTTGGACCACATACGAAAGTGGCCCAAATCAGAACTGGAAAAGATTGGATGCCATGTGGGCACTTGGGCTTTTTCATGAAAAAAAATCAGATAAGAATAATAATAAAAAAAAAATCTGATTTGGGTCACTTTTGCCTGCAATCTGAACGTAGCCTTAAATGTACCTATAAAAAAACTGGTCTGGAACTGCAGTTCCAGACCTGTATAGCCATGGACACTTTCTTGACCTTTCACCCCTGGTCATGCTACACCTGTCAGCAACTCACAACTGCAACGTGGGATCACCTCCACCCACCCATCTGCCCCCATTATACCCTCACTCTTGAACAAGATTGTGAGATATGTAAACTCTTGTACCTGGTGCAACAGCTCACCCCCAATGAGTTATGGGTATTAGTGTATTAACACACTAGAGCTATCCTTCTCAACATCAAAAGAGCTAGTGATTTAAACTAAAGTTGCCTTTGGAAAGCTACGTATGAGGGTTGCATCAGAATCCTGTCAGTACCTGACCTTGTGTTGATTGGCTTAGTGTAACCTGCACAAGACCACTATCTCTGTGGGTGTGTGTCCTCTAAAAACTAATCTTGAAAAATGACTCACAACAGATCCATATTTTCTCTCCTGGACTAGCCACCTTATCATGGAAAAGGGAACTTTGTGACCCTGTGAGCAATGCTGTCTGGATCATTTAGCTTCTGGCAGGGTCTCTAATAGTAAATTAGTCCCAGGCATGAGGCCAGACAACAAGCGAATGACTTGCACCTATTGTATGACAAAAGGAAAGATGGAGCATGCTACTTTGTTGGATGAGAAAACTTTCTGTTTTGACGTTAACAATTTGTAACTGCAGACATTTGTAGTTGATGTAAGGCTACCAACACATTATTATATTATATACACATACATATATATTTACCTATACCTTTTCCTTTTTAAAGCAATGTAAATATATCATCATGTTGTGGGAAAGATCAGTAAACCAGTTATAGAAAATCAGTTTTCTGTCCTATTACAGCGTATTGGTATTAACTTCAGGTATACTGAGGTTGACCTCTGCATCAAGCCAAAAACTGTTTCTTGGATGCAATTCTTGGAGATGCACTTCGTTTCCCTTTGAAAATGTGCTGCTGTTCTGTAAATCCCCCCCGCCTTCTCTCCCCCCATGGTTCTCAAGAAAAAAGCACAAGTACTCAGCATGGAAAGAAACAAACCCAGATGATTTCTTTAGTCCAGACTTTGAAGTTTTATGGTACTGTGGCTCTATGGAGACTCAGAGGGCAAGACCCGGACGCGCCTGAGTTGCATCAGACCACTATTACACAGACCACCATTTTATATCAATCTACCACATGCTATGGACACACATGCTCATGGTCAGTACGTTTCATTAGTATCTAAAAACATGTTTTCATTCCCAAAGTCAAAGGGAGATAAGAATTGGTGACAGCATGGGCCATTCACATTATATTGACCTCATCTCAACAAACAACCGTCCCCCACCCCCACCCCCAACTTTCGCTGCCTGTCTCCCACATCCTATTCAGATCCTGTTGAGTGAAAGCACTAAGTCTTCCCTCATTCAATAAGATGCCTGTCCATTCTAGCTAAGGTTTCCATGTCTCTCCAAACACAGAGGGGCTAGGTCAGAAGAAAAGTCCACCAGAGAGAAATCCCATCTGTGTCCTCATCCATTCTGCGGGTCTGGACATGAGCAAACAGCTTGCTTTCACCACCCTGGCAACCCTTTTCACTTCACACTGGCAAACCATTCTCACACACACACACACACACACACACACACACACACACACACACACACACACACACACACACACACACACACACACACACACACACACACACACACACACACACACACACACACACACTTGAATCAAGGTTCTTGACGGCAGACCAAACACCCTCTCATGAATTGAGAGAGATAAACGTTTTAGTAGTCGCACACAGAACGAGACTTCCTGGCTCTTTATGACCCTTGTAGCAAAGCCGTCTGAGAAGCCTGGAGATACTGACAGGAGGGAACCCCATTTTCTGGACAGTGGCAAGATCTATGGGATGTGGTTCTCTGAAAAACATTCTGTTTAAATGGCAAGGCTTCAACTATGGCGCAATGAGGATATATTTGATGTTTGCATATGTTAATCATTGTCAAGTCATTAAGACTTGACAATGAAAGGAAAGAAAAAAAGGTTAAAAAGTCTTTAATGTGGTGTATTAAAAGAAAGTATTTAAGATCTGCAGATAAACATTAATGCAACTAAGTATGGACTAAAACCAATATGTTTTTATCTTCAATGTTCCACTTGTAACTTTAAATGTTTTGTTAAGAAGCAAAAAGGAGCTTTGAAAATGTTGCCAATCTATTGTTTAGTCTAAACTCGGCTTCATCATCGTATAAACCTAAATTGAATTTTGACAAAGGCCAAAATTTAATGGAACAGGTGCATAATTTGTCTTTGGTCATTACAGTTGACGACGGTTTTTAAATGCAGAAGTTGCCTCCTTAGTTCAAAGCATCGTTCCTCTTTCAATTACATGTCACACAGGCACAGAGCAACGCGATGGGAAAGTTCAGTCCTCAATTGGGGAGTTTGCTTGGACAGATTGGACAAATATTTCTTTTGTGTGGTCGTCTCCTAGCCTCTGTTCGGCCCTGACAGCCACAGAAGAGGGAGTGAACAATCCAAACGGCACTACATTATGGGCTGGGTGACTGTTCTATCCAAGACACACGGCTGTCTCACCAGCTGCCCGTCTGTTTACACTTCACCACTAGCCTTAGGTATCAATTAGGTTTATGGGGGAAAGGAGGCTAATAGTATAGCACGGGCAGAATTCAGATTTCTAACTATCCTACATTTTTCACGTAAAGAAGGGTTTCCATTTCCCAAGAGAATAGCATGTCTATATAAACTGACAATAGGCAAAAGTGATGACTAAAGCACAAATCAACATCATGCTGCAATGAAAAAAACTAGGGATGAGAATATGGTGTGATGTTCTTTAAAAAAAGACAAATTCAAAGAACCAATTTTAGTTTTAACGATTACTGTTTCTCACGTCAACTAGGAACATAGCGGGGTTTAAACGGCTAGTCAGTAAAACGATCCCATCCCTACAACAAACCACTTGATTCGCTTTTCATTCCAAGCTAAACTCCAGACACAGTAAGACAACTTCAGATGTCTTTTGCACCATATGGGGCCATCTACATAGTCAAAGGCTTTGTAATAGCACACCAACTGCAAGGACAAACAGCAGCCCAGACCACATGTTCCTGTAAATCAAACCCTGACTGCTCTTCAGTGTGACAGTCTGACATCCAGCACTAAAGGACAGGTGATACCATCATGGTCACTTCATAGTCCTGCTTCACAACCTGCTCAGCAAAGCAGAGAGGTGGCAAATCTGACCAGGAAGGGGAATAGATGTTTAACCCTTTATTTATAAATGGAAAATATGACCAAGTGCAAGTCTTCTAACATCAATGTCTTTAAAAATGTACAGCTTAAAGTTACAAAGTACAATTCCAGTCTTCTGTTGACTACCTGAGGAGCTACAAGAATAATCAGAGTAACTGATTTTCTCAAGGCAACAGTCTGCTGACATACTTTTACTTAGCTGAATCATAACAACCCTCAAAGAAAATGGACCAAATAACTGATTTATGCATTTTTATCTTAGTTTTTTTTTTGTTAACTTACTGTTAACGTTAAGTCAGTTAGCGGAAAAAGTGCTTGAAGTAAATACTTAAAGTCCTAGAAGAACTATTACATTCTTAGCATGTCATATTAAAAGAAAGCTGCAAATTATATTTTAAACAGTGACTTATTAAGTGTTGTGCTTTCTAAATGTGTACATTATTAAAAAACACTAGATCATTTAAAAATTATGCTAGCAAGTGATGGGGATGTGTTTAACAAGTTTATTGACTCTGCCTAATAAGAAGCCTGATAATAAAAGGCCCTGTAGGAAACGGCCTCTTGAGCCTCACCCTTGGTATTCTGTGAAAATCAGTTTGTAGCCTTTACATTGTAGCCCCCTGAATAAGATGGTACGCCCTAAAATTTCACACTCACAAACAGAGACTTAAAACCGGTATATTCAATCCTTTAAACTGCCAAAGTTGTGTGTTTAAGTGGACATTAGCTATCATTATAGAAAATTCTGCAACCAGGGATTTTCACTCTTTCAGCAGGAACTAGACATGTGATTTATGACAACAGGAGATTAAAAGACCAGAGCAAGGACAGGGCTCAACATGAAGGGTCTTACCAACTAGGCATGTCATCAGAAACACTCCAGGAAGGGTACTTAGCCTCCTTCAGCAACATCATCTGTGCCCTCTTGTGGAGGGCTGGCACAGTTCATCCTCACACTTCCATCCCTCCCTGTATCTCCCTGTTTGATCTGAAGCAAAAAGACCACAGCTGTTGGCATTGTACATTTTCAGTTCATTCTCCTCTTTTCTGTAGTTCCTCTTCTTTCTTTTTTTCCCTCAAAACTATTGGCAAGTCCCAAGCACCTCTCAGCTGCATGTAAATGTTTCACCAAAACTATGTAGTATCAGCTCCAAACCCCTCATTGTTTGGCCTAAACTTAAAAGACTCTTAAACTTCAGCGTGCTAAGTCTAACCATGAGCTAAACCATCACTGACATCATGGAGGAACACTAAAATTGCTCTGTTATCAATGATTTTTCTTCGTTAATTCATTGGCCCATCTTTAAGATAAGCCAAAGTGACATAAATATCAGAAGCAATTTAAAGACTTTAAAGATTTTACAGGCAGATTCTGCCCCACTGAGAAGATGCAAGAGACAAAGGATGACTCAGAGTGTTGATCTTGTAATGGGAAGGATGAGAGAGAACAGAGCAATCAGTACTTTAGTTTATCTAAAGTAATCTTCTTTGACTTTTATGAACATCAGGTCATTTTTTAAATATAAATTTTTCTAAAATGATACTTTAAAAGAATCTAAATATATATTGCAACGTGACCCATGTATCGTGATACGTATCGTATCGACAGATTCTTGCCATAACACAGCCCTAATATCCCAGAGAATTTGAGAGATTTCCAAATGCTGTAAATGATAAAGTGAGCAGACCACTCAATAATTCTTACATTATAGGACTTCAATTGAGATGGCCTGTAAGACTAGTGGATATGCTCTCTATTAAAGCTCACAACACATTGAATAAAGTTGTGATGGGGTTTCTACCCACTCAGCACAAAGTTGCTTTGGATACCAAAAACTAGTGTTTCCGTCTTACCCAATAAATCAGTTTTATTTCCATGTTCGCTCCTGCGCTGACACCAATGAGATCATGTACTATAAAGTCTAACTGCATGCCAACGCTACAGTACACATTGTATAGACTCATACTTACAAGTTACAGAAATTTACAAGAGTGAACCATTTTATTTCACTTCTCTGGATCTGTGTGGCCCCTACTTAATTGGCCCCTACTTAATAGCTAACAAAACACAGTGTGGCTGCAAAAATGTTCCAAAGCCGGCGATTGAGGTAGCCTACCTGCTGTGTAACCTTCTGACACACAACATTTTCTTTTGAGTCAACTCTATTCCCGTGGTTTAAATGACCTGCTGAGGTTTCAGAGGTACTCAATTTGGATAAACATTAGATTTACAACCTTTTGATTGATATGGCCCTAAATAAAAACTAAAAAAGGTTTAAGCTGTCTTTAGAGTGGATATAGTGAAAACACGATCTGGGTCAGCTGGTATAGACATCCAATCATTCTTCTTCTTTTTTTTTTTTTAATCATAAAACTGAAATCCAGAAAATGGAAAGCATTTTGTACAGCCAGAGCAGAAACACTTATGACTCACACTCAACATCTTCTCAAATCATGACTGTCTCTACTATCACAAACACCGTGCTTCCGTTAGACTGAGCTGAAACAAATGTATTGTGACCCCTGAATCATTCCATTTCGCATTGCATTGCTTGGAAACTGAGATCAGACTTTTGGCAGCGTTAGTCTTTGATGGGGAAGCAGCGTCATCTTGGTGATTGGAGAGAAAGAGAACCAAACGCTTCCAATGTTACTCACACTGTGACAATGAATCTGTCCTTTGCCAATCCCCATGCTATGACCTACAAGCCAGTGTCACTTAACCATTATCAACTGACTGAAGCTAATGCTGATAAAAAGTATGCGCAAAAAGAAAGGCAACAAAAGGCCACTCATACACTACTTGGCGACTGGGACGTGATACACAAGAGAGAGAAGAGGAAAAAAGAGAAAAGTAGCAGCAGGTGTGAAGCAGCTTAAAGCAATCAAAATTCTTCTGGCACTAGCACAGACATTATCTGGTCTACTGTGGTCAGAGATCCATTTGAGGTTATTGAACAGAGCAGATCTCGCAGCTCCTCCCCTCCCGATTGGCCAGTAACAAAATCATCATTCAGTCTTACTCCACCCTGTTCCTGCATGCTGTCCCTTGGAGCCACAATGAAGTAACACAGACACTAACAAAGGAGCCTTTATTGCCAAATCAAATTATTCAATATTATTTCTACCGCTTACCTAGTTTTTGTTTTAGGAGGTTAACAGCAATGGGTTATCTGGAACTTGTGATTGGATAACCATATTTTGAGAAACATTATTTAATCAATAAAAATTGCAAATATCACTTAATTTATGTTTCTGTACAGGCAACGAGCTATGTGATGGTGGACATAATCAAGCCACAAATGTGTCCAAAATGATTAGCAAATTTTTAGCAAAGAGAAACGAGGACACGATGTACATCTATATCACTTTGTGTAATCTGGCAAGCTAGACCTGACAATGTATGATCATTTCATCCCTGAAATCTCTCCATCTAACATCCCACAAATATGTATCAACAAAGGAAGACAGTGACATGACAATGTTTTTATTGGAATATGAATCCAATTAATAGCTCATGGGAGAACTGATGTTAGTGTTCTCTGATCCTGTTTGATTGGTCATGACAAATCATACAGATGAGTAAACACACTGACTATGTAGCATCTGGATTTTGGCAATGTTCTATCACAAAAGAAATCAGCTATGAATATTTTTTGGATATTTGGTATGAAGACAGTTATATTTGCTACACCGAGTAAATGAGGGTGAATCTATAAAAAGGTGAGTCAAATTATGGCTCTACAGATAAATCTTACCCAGCCATCCACCAGCAGCCTTTTGGCAGGAGGCTTTGATAAATTGGTGGAAGCACAAAAAAGTATGCTGGCAGCCAATTAGAATAAAGCTGCATGAGATTGTGTAATAAATCACATATTGAGTAAAAAGCAATGTGCAGACTCCATAAATCCACTGCAACTCTTTTTTGTTAATGAAAACATAAAAGAGCGGGGATCTGGAGTGATCGTTGGCACAGGATAGTGAAACGATCAGCTCTGATGGTGAAACAATATTCAAGTATAACTGCAGTAGTGGAGGTGTTCCACATTAGCCTGAGGGAGCTTTATTTGGATGTTGGAGACAAAGCAGTTTGACAATTAGGTAGGCTATATGATCGGATTAATAGTGCCTGCCACAATATTTAGTTTTAATCCACTCCAGACAGAAAATAAAACACAAGCAAACAAACATTTCCAAGACACGGTGCACCACCAAAGTAGATTCTTGCAATTGAAACAATAATAATACTAATGAGCACAAAGAGTCCCTGGAACCAGAGACAAGCACCCAGTTTGGATGAGTCATCTGACTCAGGTCAAAGCCTCGCCCACCCCGCGCCTGCCAATGTGTAACACACATACAGCCCAGCCTTTGAAAAGATCCCCAAGCGTCTGGGACACTGACCACATCATGGTCAGGGAGAAGAACCATTACATTAGTCTGTGAGAAAGAAAAGGGAGATAGACACCAGACAGACTGAGGTCTCACAATTGAACCTTAAAGTGCAGAGTACTCTCAAGGCTCCCGAGCCTTCTGTGACTTTTACAGAGATTTGACAGAAAAGCCTCACAATCAGCCAGAGATCACAACAGGATTTCTGTTTCTCTGTCAACATTGTAATCCTTCAGGATTTGCTGAACAACTATTTGGAACAACATTAAATACATAATGTTCCAGGGGATCATACAAGCATTTGCTAATCCCAGTAGTGATATTTTCCTTTCAAACACAACACACCAAAGGGGATGAGCCATTTCCATGTCATTTATCATAAAAATTGAGATTGATACCTTGATCTTTATGGAAAAAGCATTAAATAAACGGATGTCTGTACTACTATATCATGTGTAGTTGTAAAATAGAAGGCCAATAAACTGCCACAGCAAACAGCTGAACATGTTAGGGAAACTATTCAGCTAGAAACAACATAACACTTGTTTAATACAGGGAATACGGTATGTCCTTCAACACTTCGCAAGTCCTGCCAAACCTAACAGCCTTAACTATCCACACAACAATGATGGATATCTTCTGGTTTATAATGTTTACAATGTTGGTGAGGGCGGTCAAAGACTATTTTCATTCTGCTGCATATGCGGTTTAAACTGTTTAAACTCGAATGCAAAATGGATTTAAGATGTTTCCTACTTAAAACGTTATCTTACATGCTACACAAATAAAACACAAAAAGCTATAATAATCCACATTCAAACTGGATTGTCCTTGTAAATTTACAATACATGCTAGAGAGGGATGGCTTTCTTGAAATGTTAGCACAGCAGCAGCTACAAAATGTATGCTAAGCTAATTAAACACAACGGAATAACATAAAGCCCAAGCTCTTCAAACAGTATACAACATGGGAGAAAGTTAAATGTCTCTCTGCTGACAGAATAAACAGACATTTAAAACAGCAAACTAACAAACAGACTGAACATATCTTCATGTACTTAACGTTAGCTTACCTTCAAACTGCCGTTCACCGTACAACTTGAACATGGCCGGTGTTGTGCCGAGTTATAAGTTTGAGACTAATAACATTAAAGTTACAGAGCTAGCTAAGTGTATTGCCTCAAATAAACTTACAAGACACACTCTCAACGTAACATTTTTAAAGAATGGAACAGAAATAGCACGTACGCCACAAGATGAAGTTATTTTATCTGTTACTTACTACAAATGAAGATGGCAGCCGGAAGTGATAGCTATTTAAAATCAGCTGTTTGACCTGTGAACCGGTGTGAAGGGCAGCATGACGCCATCACGGTCTCGAGAGTCGATATAATAACCCTTATGACCAAAAAAAAAAAAAAAAAAAAAAAAACCTTATGACATACCGTATAAGAGTTTTATACATGCATATTGTATCCAGAGAGAACATGTAAGGGCCCTTTGCTTGTATTATGTATCTCTCAAACAATATATCTTGTTCTGTTTGAAAGAAATTAAGATGTAAAAATTTTGAATTTTAAAAATTTTAAATTTTAAAATTAATAAATAACCCATATGACAAACCAAAAAAAGTGAAGCATTGTTATATTTTAAAGAATTACTTTCTGGAACCCCTGATGAAGTTATATTGACTTATTGATGTCATTGCTTATTTATTATGTTTAGATATCATATGTTTAATATTTACAATAAACATATTTTTAATATTTACTTTTGATATGTATTTTTTTGTTTTGTTTTTTACACACTGGAAGCTTTAATTGTAGGATAATGATGTCTCTGACCTGCTGAATGTCTGTCTGTTCACAATTTTTAATAAAGAACTACTACATCAATAAATAAAAATAAATAAAACTTGAAGATGATAGGGCTATTTTTTATAGTTATTAAAAGGCAAAGTTTACAATCATTTCCTGCAGCTGTATTTGATTTAAGAAACAGAGTTTGAACTTTTGACACTTAACATTTTCTTATTGTTTAGCAGATTGAATATTTTTCATTCCAGCCAGATTTGTCTTTGAAATCTGGAAATGTCTTCAAAATAGCAGCAAGTTTTGTTAAACAACCTGTGCCCCCAGTAACATAAAATAAAAATACAGATTTATTATTGGAAATTTAAATGTCAGAGTGTACATATACTTAGTTATACAAACTACTTACGTATACTAATACTTATACAAATTAGCTCTCAAAACAGTGCTGGGCTGTGCTGTGATTTGGTGTAGTGGCTGCAATGAAATTGAGAAATTGTAAATGATTTAGTTTGCACTCAACCACAACAAATCCCATGAAGCTTTAATAGTGTAGCAATGGCTGCACATCCCCATAATGCTTCATTGTCACCTAACATTAGTTTTCAATCATGGTATTTTAGGCATAATATATATAGCAGTGTTTCTCAAATGGGAGTATGCATACCGCTAGGGGTACTTTGGAGTACAGCAGGGGGAAAATGAGAATGTTTTAAAATGTTAATTAAAACAATATCAGTCATGCATAATGCTTAAAATAAGTATGTAATGGATCCAGTAATGGATTCTAAACATTTGAAATGTAGCATTTAAATGTGTTTTTCAGTCACAATGATGTTTAGTAAATCAGACACTGTTGGCGCAGCGCTGTATTGTGCCTCTTTATAGGCATTTTATTTCTACAACAAATGTGTTGCACTGTTCAAGGGGGAACAGGACTGAAATCAACAGCTATAAATCATTAACTCCCCAAATACAATGGGGTTAACAAAATGCATGCTTAAGATTGGAGTAATAGTACATCCAACATTCCAGTGAGGCAGAACAGTTCAAGTGTCATGATTTTGTCTGTAAACAATGACACGTCAGATAATTACTGTTTATTTTGGATGTTACTGCATTCTATGAAGGTATAGTACTACACATTTTGTAAAGCAAAGTGAGCTACTTTAGTGGAGCAAAACTTCTGCCTTGGCTTCAAATAACAGCACAGAGCAACACTTGAATGTTGATGACAGACTTGAAGAAGTTAACAGCTTAAGAACAGTGGAGGCTGTTTCATTAGCTGTGTGAGAACAGGCTGTTCACTTCCATGAACACAGAAAACAAAATCCAGATTGTTGTAAAATTATGTTTTAAATTACAAAGGAAAAACGGCCACACAAATGTCCGCGTGTGGTTCTGCGGAAGATTCCGTTTAATATGGAGCTTTTACATAATCACACATAGTGTAGTGGAGCTTCAAAAGAACTAGCTATTTATGCAGATTGCTTTTTCTTAATATCATAGAGAAATGTATGAACAAAAAAAGTTTCTGGACAAAGTGGCTTTTTCCATTTCAAGCAGCGAACGATACTGACTTTATATGCCTTCAAAGCATACCTCTTTTCCACCATAGATTTATTTGTGCTGTATGTCAGGATAAATCCCAGTCTGTTCAGTTGTAAATTAAGACCTGGGTCAGTCTGCTGACCATTGATGGTGGTCCGGATCTCCCTGTAAGTACAGCGATGTCTGCCGCTATTCCTGGGTGGCCCTTGCAGTTGCTTTGAATGGGCCTGGTGTATAAAGCCTGAACAGTAAACATACATTAAGAAGATATTGGAGGTTTCATACTTCAGACACCAGAGAGATGGCATTCATGTTATGATCTCTCGGATTCTCAACATGACAGATTTTGATTATAAAGACCAAGATTATATAGGAGCTGCATCAAATTAATTTTCATCTCTGAACTAATCATTAAGAAGTCATATGGATATAATCTCATATATGATATGCAACTTGTGGCAAGAAGAGGTATCAGTAATAGTCCCACCATTTCATCTTTATAAGTTGTGACACACGGAGACATTCAAAGATACACAGAGAGGGGGAAAAGCATCAGAGCGCAGTCTTTGTGTGACATCTGTGGCAGTAATTTAAGTCTTCATCTTCAACTGTCTCGCCTTATTCCAGAACTTCTCATGCCTTGATATTTTGCTGACATAGACTGGAGGAGACATATGAACTCAGAGAAAATATTGACAGTATAAACGGAGTTAGAGCGCTGGTGATCTGTGACAAGAACAGATGGCAATCACACTCCCAACTCCAACAAAGTGAAAATAGAATATGAAATGTGAAAATTGTAATAAGGAATGCAATACATTTGCCTTTTCTGACAGGAAAATATTGTTTATAGTGATATAAAGATTATACCAAGGCACCACTGATTATGCCATGTACTCAAATTCTTCCCCAGATCTTTCAAAACCACATCCCTTTCCAATGAGCACATGGTGTGCTGAAATACATGGGACCTTAATCCACATACCATGTTTTACAGAATGGGGTTTAAAGTGATTAGTCTTCTCACACATGCTTTTACAGGAATCACCCTTAGTGAAATGGGACTGAGAGAGCTGGGTAGTTTGTTGACCACATCCCGAGAGACAGACTGAAAAGTTGGGTATTCCACACCACAAAACTCAGTAAGGTTCGAATGGAGGGATAAGACTGTGTCAGGCTTGAGGGTGTGTCCATGGTGTGTGTGTTTCTGGAGCCGACGTTGCCTGTGTTACACTCAGACAACCACAGTTTAACCAACACGTGCCCAGGCAAACACACAGGAGCAATGTAGTCATGGTCGGAACAGATTTCTGTGTCTTTCTCAGCACCAAAGTACGTTTGAGAGACACAAAGTTCGATGGATCATGTATCTGGGAATGACTGGATTAAACAGAGCCTGGGTTATGACAGCTTTAGTCATTTAAATAATGACTTCAGGGTGTTTTTTTTTAATGAGAAAGATCTGAATTGAAAAAGTAAGCGCATAGCATTAGTGTCAAAATGTGCACCAAATCATTTTAATTAATATAACAGCATTCCTTGTATTCCCTCTACAACTATTTGCTATTTTGAAAAACACTACATCTTTTAACAGTGCATATCAATAAACACTTTAACATGTGTGTTCTGCCCCCACAATGTGAATATGCACTAGGCCTAGAAAAAGTTTGTCAACAACAAACAAAATGTATCTGTTTCTGGACTCCACATGGAAGTGCAATAGCATGCTATAGAGCAAACAAAAATAAATGTTGTATTCCATACTGAAGTAATATTTTGACATTTCATCATACAGTTACAGTACAATGTCTATGAAATATCTGTGAAAAAGTATATCATCTTTTTTTCCCCCCATTCGTATGAATTACAAAAATAATTGTCTCTGTACACATATTCAAAATGTCCAGTGGTTTGCATAATAGTTTGATTGGATCAATGTCTCTGGTCTTCGTCACTATAGGCCTGTGAAAAATGAAAGACAAAAACATCAGTCTCCTAGAAACTAAAATCAGACACATTTAACCACTAATAAAAATAAGAACTATGAAACAGCCATTTAATATTTGAACATGTCATAGACAAACATGAGGTGGAAAATGAGGCCTGGTGCTGCCCAATGTAGGTTCCAACGACCATATTTCACAATAAGTTCTGGGAGAGCAGTGATTAGGTTCACTTAAGTAGCGAGCTCTGAGTTTGGTTGCTGTGGCAACACTCTGGCCCCTCTGATAGCCAAGCAGCAGCAGCCTGCTCTCAGATCTCCCTCCAGACTGGCACACTGACACTGGGAACTGTGGGCACCTTCAGAACCACAAGAAGGAGAACCGCAGACAACCTCAAACCAGACAGGCTTTCTCCTTCTCCCAAATGTTGACGCTGAGAGTTGACGCTGTCTGCTGCGTGTAAACTCAGAACCCAAGTGACTTAATGGAACTGGGCAACAGCGTTCCCGTCTCCACACATGACCGGTCCCCGCCAATTGCATTTCAGAGCCACTGTGCCCTCCATTTAGCCTGTGACGGTAATTGAACGGTCCATAAATGAAGGTGGAGGCTTCGACAGTGGCTCTACAAATGAGGTCATTGACAGACATTGAGACTCTCCAAACTTCAGGCTGCTGCTTACAATAGCAAAATTGGTTTTTGGTGACCCAAATGATACAGAACATTCTGAGGTGAGTCTGTCTGGTTTCAGGCTGTGAAGCCTCTAACGGTTCAGATTCTCACCTGAAAACACAGATCTCTTATTGGCATCTCGTGCACCACCTGTAAAAAAAACAGAAAATGTGTCAAGTAGTGCAGTATGATAACAATAGTTTCAGATTTGGAGAAATACGCTTATTCGCTGTCTGCTACAGTAAGAGTGAGAAAAGCAATACAACTCTCATACTATATCTTTCTGTTAAATATGAGGCTACGTCCAACAGCCTGCTAGCTTTGCTTAGTACAAACACTGGAAATGGGTGAAACAGGTAGACTGACACTTTCCAAAGTCTTGGCTAACTGGATAGCTTTCCATTTAACAGAATATATGAGTAGTATCAATTTTGTCATATACTGTAACTCTCAGCAAGAAAGTAATTAAGCATAACAGTTAAATTTCTACTAATAGTCAGTAGCACATAGTTTGATTTTCATCATAACTGAGGCTAATCCATTCGATAGGATTACATTTTCCATAGTTTTTTCAAACACCATGACTGGTGTATATGCTCAAATGATCGTTTCCACCAGTTTCAACGTCACTTATACTTCCGCCATAAGTGATTTGGATTATTGGTAGATTAATAACCCAACTATCTTTAAACACTGTAAATATTGAATCCTATGAGTAATCTTGACAGGTGTAAAAGGTAACATACTGATTTACTTTCACTGTACAGTACAGTCTATGTTGAATTCATTAATGTGCTAATCCACAGCTATAAGAGGACAATGGGGTTAGGAGTGGGGAAAAAGGACAGATTTCTTTCATCTCCACTGTGGTATGTGTGGTTGTCCCATTGTGGAAATTTATAGAATAACAGGAAATGGCTATGGATTTTTCCCCCATTATTTAGCTCTAACCATTACACTTGGCGCCAGCTCAGACACATCTGCTGTGATAGTGGTAAGAGGGTGTCACTGTGCTGATGAAGTGAGCCCCATTCACACATGCATACAGGTACGTGGACAGACTTACAAGCACTCACACATGTCCATACTTGCATTAAAATGCTCTTGAAAATTCATGAAATGGCTGTGAAATAAATGAAAGCAAATCAAAAAAGCTGAAAGTTTTGTTTTTGTTTTTTAGTAAATTTTGATTTAATTTGATTTTGATTATCTTAATTTGGAAAACTTCTAAGTAAGTAGGTAGTAGAGGATTTCTCAGATTGTTGACTCTGTTCCTTTGTTTGCAGATTACAATTTAAAAAAAAAATAATCTTTGTGGTAAATTGAGTGTTCAGTTGCCAATATGCAATTAAACTGTATTATTTTATAGGTCAAAAAAATTTCCCCTAAAGAGATTAAGGGGGAAAAACGCTCTCTGAAAACAATTCCAATGTCTTACCCTGACTAATGCAATCACTCACACGTCATACACACACTTACACATGCACACACACACACAAGGACATACAAACCAGATTTCAGCGAATAGTCCTGTGGGCCCTCTCTCACGCCAGAAAGTGCTTTGTCACATCTTGTGGCTGTTGGGTCTCTTTTTCCCTTGTCAGTCGCTCTCTCCCTGTCTGAGCCGCCTCTAATTCAATGTGTGGCTCATATCCCTTCTTAACATGCCATTACCATTGCCAGGGCTGTAGAGCAGCCCCCCAGGTGCCATTAGGAAAATGTATCCATTTATTTTGCAAGATACACATTTGGCAACAACAACCCTCTGGAGGAACTTGTCTGACGAGTTATATTTTCATTTGCTTGATCTTTTGTTTGACTGGAATTCTTCTGTCATAACGTCAATGAAAGCTGTCTTTTTGAGTCCCACATGCACTTCATTTTAAGTTTGAGTAGCTGGTGCTGATGTTTTGTTTACCGAGAAAGCAAGGCTAAGTTAATTTGAGAACATTTCTGAATTCATGGCATATATAATTTTTGGACTTTTGTTCATAAATTAACTTCAGAGCATCCATTTTTGCCCCAGTAGTGGTGGGATCTAAATAAAGCATTGCCAGTAAGTTTGTTAGTCTGCTGGTAAGGCAGTTGATCCATCCAACGTGTTGATTCAGAGCAAGATATATTGACAACCACAAGCCAGATTACCATGACATATGGGTGATAAGGTCATACATTTCTCCTTGACAAACACTCTGGTCCAAAATATATCTAAAAAAAAGTGTGGACTTTCACTGTCCCAAGAGGATTACTCATTATGATTTTGGCAACGTTGTGACTTTTTACTAGGCAAACATTTCTATTTGTGTTAGTTCCAACTTCCACAGTATGGGTAGATTACTATTACATGCACTGAGCCAATTCATGTTCACCAGAGGATGAACCTTGAGTATTGTGACAGTCTTTCCACTTCCAAGCTTTCCACTTTTGCCATCCCTAGACAAAAATATCTCATAATAATTTAAAAATTATAATCTTAACATGATTTGCTGAGCACAATCCTGCTCCAAGGGGGAAAAAAACCTTTGCTTTTAATGAGCCAATGGTTATTTTTCCAATATCTCCTTCACGACAAATGTTACACTTCAATTCCCTCTACTGTGAAGACTGAACAAAATTCTCAATGTGCTTGTTCTGTCCGACATCATCATGCCCAACACAGCAGGCCTTAAAACTACCTATTCTGCTGAAATACGTCATGTGTACATACGTTTTCATTTAGTCCAGCTATAATATAGACATTCATACAAACATCTCAGGGGCTCAGATAAGTTTCACCATACGTTGACCAATGTTAAGAGAGCATACAGTACATTTGACAGTATGTTAGTGGACCTCAGTGGATTGAGAACTACAAGCCTCTGACAATCCGACCATACTGCTGCATACATTCATGGGATTTATGTACCAGAAAATTCAAGGTCTGATCTAATTCTGTCATGTTTAAAGCCAGAGTTATATTCTGTGTCCCAGCCAGACCACTACTATGACTCAATTTAACAGTTTATGTCCATCAACTGGATCTTGATAGAGATATATCTCTACATGATGCCAGGAATGGACATTTTACATGGCGTTTCCTCCCAATGAAACCCCCAAGGATTTCACCCAACTGTGAAATATAGAGATTTTCCTGTCAGCCCTTGTGCTCCATCTAAAGTTTTTACAAGGAATACTTGCACATCAATCTTCACTTTTTAATAGATCTATAGCCTACTGCATTTGCTCCTCACTGTGGTAAAGTGACATTACAGTAATGAAATGAGCCTCACGTCTTACAAAAAAAATGTGCGAAGGTTAAAACATTAGAGGAGCAATTTGCCAAAATTTGTGAACTGTGGATTCAAAACTCCCAGCAAACTCTCCAGTAAACGGAACCTGAATGAGGAGATGATAAACAATCAAATGTGGGGTTTAAAAAAAGAGAACGGAACGGAATAGAAAAGGTAGGTCACTAACTCTTATCCTGTTCAGGAGGCTCCAAGATGTCACTGTCTGTGTCACTGGGAATATGCCAAGGCTGTCGGATGGCCTGTAACTGCTGGTAAAACTCATCCTGATATGAAAAAATAGAGCAGAACAGAAATTATGGAAGATGGTTAATTCTTACTCTGTGAAGATAAAACAGAGGACAATAGAAATAGAATGGTTAGTATTAGAGAATCTTAATCAGACTGGTAATTTCAGTCTGTTTGCCCCTTTGCATTTACTGTTCATGTCTTATTTAAGGTTTTGTGGTGAATGAAAGAGAAACACATGAACAGAAATATGTATTCAGTCCAGCTGCAAGATATCATTTAGCCGTTATAGATTTCAAACATCAAACCTAAAGTAATTTTGTCTTCACATTGAATGTCTTGAACATGAACTTGCAATCAAAGATCTCAAAAACTGACACACAATCATCTTATCTACTGAAAGTCCTAAGGCAAAACTTAAATACACTGCCCCATGCTACCTACAAAATATTTTTTTGTCGCTTATTTTTCAGTGCTCAAATGATGAAGCTACAATCATTTAAATGACTACACAAGTAGTCAAGAAAGTAGTAGTCAAGAAAGACAACATCACAAGCATAACAAACATCACAACCATATTTTCTGTACCTCCAGTATTGAAAAGGTTCAGGACTCCTGAATTCTCTAAACAGGCCTCCTGTAGGCCTTTTACATGGGACCAGGTGGCCTTAATAAATGCAGACTGGGTGCACTAGTGTTTGGGATAATCTCACTACAGTAGGTGTCAACTAGCATAACTGTCAAAGAGTATACAGAGGGACTGCAAAATTCCTGCCCACCATTACTAAAACCTTCAAAAAAGGTCTCGTATTTAACAGCGCCGCTGTTAAGTAAATCATGAAAGGAAAATAAGAAAGGAATGCCATACTCATTTTTCCACAATGAAATGACATACTACTGTATGGACCTCCATGACTCTCCATTAAACTCCACATGAATCGTGTGTGTGTGTGTGTGTGTGTGTGTGTGTGTGTGTGTGTGTGTGTGTGTGTGTGTGTGTGTGTGTGTGTGTGGTGCCCTCAGTCATATTCTTTCTGTGTAAAAGGCTCTCATGTCCCACAGCCCACTTTCCTTGGGCATTGAGCCTGTTTGACACCTGGCACAAGTTCACTCTCACCTTACGAAAAAATTACGACCCATGACCCAAGGTTTATGACAATTTTACTCTATGTTTTACACACTGTGTTCACTTGATCTATTGCATTGCTAGATAAATGTTACATGTGGGAAATACCTCAAATATAAAAAATTGGAATTTGATGCCATACCACGGCCATGGAAAATACAGTGTCAATTAAAGGAATAGACATTTTGGCATTTTGTTTGTTTCATGTCGAGAATGGTCTCAATCTTCTTGTGTAACTTGGCAAGAAACCACATTTCCCAAAAGATAATGTCAACCTATACTTTAAAACTGACTGTTACAGCACAGATACTCACTAAATCAACAGCAAGATATACCGTTTTTCTTTTTTTGGTTAATTTTGTAAATGTGATAAATCCTTCATAGTTGACTCCATGAAGGCAATGCTGCCACAAATCAACTTTGCCTCCTCCTCATTTCTATATTAGGACACCATGTCATGCAATAATGCTTATTTGACCTCTGAAAAGAGAGCAACAAAGAGGTTTTTGATGATGAAGTTATATCTTTCAGTTTCAGGTCTTACCTCAGACAGATAGGCCCGTAGGCTGGCACCAAGGCTGTCTGTAGTGCTTAGGCCAGGAGGGGTGAGCAGTGGTCGGGGACGTGTGGGCTGACATGTGGGTGTCACAGGGCGGCTCCGTGACCTCCTGAACGTCACCTCTTTATGAGATCCAGGGTTGAAGGTGGATCGTGTCAGTAAACTATTTGGGGTCAGGGGCCTGCTGGGTGTTCTGGGGGTTTGAGTCCTGCTCCCAGGGTTGCTGGGAGATTGAGTCCGACCCATGACCAGGGAAGTGGGCTTGGGGCTGAGCTGAGGGAGGCCCACACCACAGGGCTTGCCTGAGAGGCTGCCTGCTGGAGACTGGGGTCTAGAGAGCAAGCTGGTGAGAGGAAGTGTGTCGGGTAGTGTTCTGTGACGCAGAGGGGTGTGGAGCAGACTACTGTGCGGATTGTTGGAGCTCCGAGTGGTCATCTTCCCTACTTCTGCCAGCTTGGCCAGGTCCTTCTCAACCTCTGGAGGGAAAAAAGGGGGAGATAATCCAAGTCAACATCAAGATTTCATATTTAAAACAGAGTCAACGGATATAGTAACTGAACTGAGGGAGTGAGTTAAATACAATTTTTTCGCCACACATTTAAACAACAGTGTTTAAACTGGTAAATGAACTAAGATAAAGTCAGGTTTATTTTTATTACTATTTACAGGCTGTGCTATGGAGGTTAGAATGTGTCCTACAAGACTGATGATTCACAAACTTTACCGAGCATTAAAGTGGGCGAGACTGCTTGGTTTAATCCTTCTTCTGGGCAATGATGACAATATTTATAGACCCTGTAAATTGTGGTGAATCCAGCTTCCTCTGTCAGAAAAGGTTCCAAGTTGATATACAGTGAGCACAGCATGGTAAAAAAATTTTTTCCTGTTCCTGAAAAAAACTCGTTTGTTTGCCTCACTGGTAGTCTCAAAAACATTTCTGTTTGTGAAAGAAGTGACGCTGCCAACTTCTGGGATCAACATCTGGGTCATTTTTTCCATGTTTTATGCTTTTGTTAAAAATCTTGGCAATTGGGATTCAACAAACCAGTCTGGGACTTATCATTTGAGAGGGATAATTTCAGGAATGACTCACCAGGAGCAAGTATTTCTGGAAAACTGTATACGTGTGACGTTAAATAACAAAAGGAAGCATGACAAGTATTTCACAAACCTTGACTTCTTTGGTTTTGAACAGATTGTGCTTTTCTCTTATACAAACAACAATTTTCCAGGCAAAAAAAAAAAAGAAGCCAAATACCACTCTACATTCGGCTTTGAGACATTAGTTTGTTTGAAATCTATTCCAGACTGTTTTGTGTACAATCCTTCTGGGATCAAAAACATTTCATTCTCTGACATGCATAATTAGATTGCTTTTTCTGTGCTTAATCAGCTCTGATTGTATGGAGGTCAACCTTTATAGCGAGATACAATGCAGAGCACACACTGCTTAGTGCCTTGCCCAGGTGCTCAATAATCTGCATGTATATATTGTGTCTATGTTGCTTTAACCCTATTGCTTTCTACACGTTACTTCTCTAAAGAAATAGAAGGAAAACTAAAAATACAGGTTACCACTTGGCCTTTCTTGACCTCACTAATTGAAAGTTGGAAGATAATTAACTTTGTGAGGTGTTGAAGGCATATCATGACATCAGCTTGTAGCAGGACTGCAGTATGAAACATTACAAACCATAGCGAAGCTTGGTTATTTGGTTGATAGTCTGCATGCATAGCTCACAGTGACCAAAACAGAAGTCCCACATATGACAATTTCCCAGTTAAAGCCCTTAACCACCCACACCAGGTCCACCACGAATGATGTTATCATTATATCGTAAACAGGATATGTTCATTAGTAATCTGTTCCCATAAAGTTGGTATTTTGATCTTGAGTTATTTACCAGTAAAATGATAAACACCACATGTTTTTGCTGTGAAAATCTTCCCCCGTTCCGTAAAAGGTTGCTCCACTCATGATTTTATTGTAAACATGCTTCCTGGCATTAATGAGTAGCCTATTACAAGCAGCTTTATTTTGAAATTCTGTGCAGTGATCAACCCAGATATACTACAAGCCATCTCACAGACACGGATATAAAATGACAGCTTCTAGAGATCAAAGAGGTAGCATCCAAATCCATATGGTATAAACCTTTGATAGATTTGGATTCAGTAATAAAGAGGGTAAAAAGAAAGACGGGGAGAAAATGAGACAGTGGGAAGGAGACACGAAGAAATAGAAACAGATCTAATCTATTAAAGTCTTTGATCAAGCAGCAGTTGCACGTGGTGAGAGAGTACAGGGCCATAGCACGCTATTCAATCATTCACAACCCATGCAAACTTGAATAGGTCCCTCCTCTGAAAATAAACCAAAGCGCTAATGACATATCACTTGTCTGTAATTCATCTGCAGGTTTTACAACAATACAATACACTGCATGCTAGAATACATTAAAATACTAACCATTGTCCTTGCATAGATAAATTACTCAATACTTTTTGAGAAGAGACCAAAAGTGCATCTGTTGCATTAAGTATCAAAAAGTGCTGGGTAAGATTCTTAGTGCACATGAGCTTCTCAATATCACAAAAGGCAGACGAGGGGTGATTTCACAACCACATAATTGGGGTCACAATATAAGATGAAACGTAAGGCTCCTGCTCCAAACGTGGAAAGTATTAGCAGCTAATAAAGCCTTGAAAGAGTTGAATTAGCTTGTTGAACAGCTTCACTGAGCTGCCTGGCGAGAGCCCTCGGCCTGAATATTCAGTAACTCAGAGTAAAACAACTAGAAATGAATGCCATCTGAGGACCTCTGGGGCTAAACTGAGTGTGTTGTTAACACAAATAGTCCTCTTTTAGGGCCTCCTGAGCACCAGCGCCCTGTTTTGTTCTGTAAGCACGGAGGCAACCAGTATATTCCGCGCCGATATGCGGATGAGCTGAGAAGACGGGTGCAGCTGGGACCACTGTGGGGTGACAGTAATAGGTTCACTAAGTAGGACCAATATGCTTAAAAAAAGTCTGGTATGTGATGGTTTTACACATAGTGATGCTGTAAAACAGAGTGGGAGGACATGCATTGACAAACAATTGGGTGACACATGATGGTAAATGGCGATATTCCCACTGGCCTCCACTCCAGGCTTTCATCTGATTTATGTGGATACACACTTGATCATCATGACAACAAAAGCAGTCAGAGTCACTCAGATTTCCCATATGTCAAAGATATGCCTTGAACTGCATTAGGAAAAATTATTTCCAAAATGCCACACAAATTCCAATGTGTCATAACAAACCAGTCACTGACACAGTTAAGCTTTGATCACTTCCAAATGACTCAGCAGAGCTGGAGTTATTGATTGTATGTGGAAATTATTTTAATTAGTTTTTGTATTTAGTCTTGACACATTTTCGCAGGAAGATCGTTTTTTAATTAACCAAGAAAATCTCCCCCTCCCACTCTTCATAAGGGCTCTCTAAACCCCTTTCTATTTCATAAGTCTCTGTAGTGTGAGAGTGTGTGTGTGTGTGTGTGTGTGTGTGTGTGTGTGTAAATGTTTGCACAGTGTAGACTAAGTTTTGTATTCCAAAGACCTATTTGATCTGACTCACCCATACTATTCATCATTAAAGCCACTAATAAATAAACAGACAAACGTATATATACGGTACGCACACCCCAGCACACATACATGCACACGACACCACACAGAACTGCCTACCAGCAAGCTGTTTGCCCATGTTCTCCAGCTCTTTAGAAAAGAGGGAGTCACCCAGT
The DNA here is from genome assembly GCF_004354835.1 of Perca flavescens. Taxonomy (NCBI): domain Eukaryota; kingdom Metazoa; phylum Chordata; class Actinopteri; order Perciformes; family Percidae; genus Perca; species Perca flavescens. The sequence continues at coordinate 14,491,440 of NC_041352.1, forward strand.
AGCAGACCTGTCTGCCCGACAGAGCTCCCACCTCTCACAGCCTTCAGATCAGCCTCCCAGACAGCCTGACGCTAGTTAGCGAGGAGAACAGAAAAGAGAGAAAGTCACATTAAAAGAAAGACCCTTCAATTAACTCTTTATATAATTTTCAGCTATTGCTGGAAATATCTGAGCCATATCTGCTGGAAAAAAAGGGGCAATTATTATTTTATGGGCTTTAGAAAAACACAAGAAACCACAGCAAGTGTAGATGAAAGCCTAGAGCTTGCAGTGCACTCTGTTTAGTGTATGTGGGATGCTAGACTGTCAGTAGTGGTTCAGGACATTTTTGTTTAACTATCAGTAAATCTATAGGAGCTTGTATGCACACTAGTCTGCTGGCAAAGAGCCTGACAGCAGCAAATCTTGCACCAGCAGTTAAGGAACAATAAATCAGCCATTTTGGATGGTTCCCTAAGAGCACACGATATTGGTATTATGCAGAAAATAAAGATGATCATATTCCAAAACATATGAGAGAAAATAAATTCAAAAATAGGCCAGATTGGATCACTTATGCCTTGGCCTTCTTGGCCAAGTGTATGATTTGTAAATGGACCTGTTTGAGAGACTTAGATTGCCAAGTCCTGTAATGGCAGCACGCCTAATCCTCTTATTTATTCCTTTGATGGGACACAAGTGGTCAGATGATCCTTTAAGCCAATGGACCAAGTGCACATGAGCTTCAAGCACAGGTGAGATATAAAATCTGTCAGCCATAATTCCCCCTCCTTGTAACGTTTGGTTTACACTACATAAGTTATGATACCGCCGATGCCAGCACTTACATCATTTGATGTGCTAAGCACTTAATGAGATACAGAGTTGACTTGACAAAGTGCTGACACAGAGTATGGCTCTGGGAGATCTGGTGATATACATGCAGTGGTCTTCCAACAGCATTTAAAGACAAACCTGGGATATAGCAGGCTCTTCATTTTATAATTTTCAGGATTCAAAGTGGACTTAAAAGTCTGTTTCCAAAGAGGAGTTAGTGTGAAAAACAAGTGAAGTTGCTATCCTCTGATAAATGACAGAACATGATTCCCAGGGTCCATGGCATTGATATTTGTGCCTGTCAGATACATGAGGCGTTCTGTGGCAGCAGAGCCACAACACCACAAGCCAATCCTTAATTACAGCCCTCATAAAGAAGCAAGGCGGGTTGAACATTACAACTGAATCCCCTCCCCAACTTTATTTCACTCTCTTTGGTGGTATCCCCCCAGATCCAACAGCATGACATCATCTTGTCCTTCACTCTCTCTGGGTCTTCTCATCTTTGGCAAACAAGGCCACCAACAGTTTCCTAGTTTAAGTTTCCCCAAGTGCATTTTCATAATCGTTATTATATTGTGAGTTGTTACTAAGGTATTACAGCTAATAATTCCTTTGGAATTCCAAGTCAACGCTTCACCTTGGTTTTATTAAAAAAAAAAGGTCCACTGGGCAAAAATCTTATCGTGGTACCTTAAGAAAGCCCAGTCTTGATTCATGAGACCAGTTGAAATATGGAGATTTACTCGTATCCGAAATGTCCACAGTTTAACATTTGCATTGCTCCCCTGCCCTCAAGCTCCTCTGTCCACTAAAGAAAAGACTACACTGTAATCAGGACCATATATCCTGGAGACTGCAGACCAGAGGCTGGTGGTACTGTATAGTCCCATGGCTGGGCAAACAAACAGGATATATTGAGTCTGCAAGCAATTCATCTCTCTAGATAACATCAATAAATAAACAGACATTACAATCAAAATTTGTAAGTTTGGTGAAGGCATATGTATTTACAAACTCACCTGGAAGACGTCAACATGTCCAGAGTGCCATAATAATTAACACATCATGTACAAATCAACAAGGCTCTACATGGTAGATAGGGGCAAAAAGACCCAAAAAATTAAACAAAAATGGACTTGATTACACGCCAAGGAGACACAATGACGTGATGAAAAGTGATTTCCCTTCACCATGAAGCAACTATTGTCCTTATCATCCACAATGTATGACATGAGTGCAAAGGAGTCAAACTTTTGTTCCCTCCCCTGTTTGGATGCTTAGATTGGATGTTTTAATCTACACAGACAAAGAGATGAGAAGAAATGCCTTTTCATCTCCAAAATATAGAGCGGCTATGATTTTTCAATGACTTATGAGTATATTAATGTCAGTGGCGCAAAACCCAAGTTGTATAACCTCCCTCCTAGTATGACAAAACTAAAAGACCTAAAAAGAAAAAAGGGAAAACCCCTCTGGTGATGCTTCTGCCCAACTAACAAACAAGGCTCTCGTTTCTTGCTAAATTGATTCCATGTTGAAAGCAAACAACACAGAAAGAGAGAAGATGGAAGTCTGGAGTTAAATATTTTATAGCCTGCATGTGTGCAGCTATACGTGTGTGGTCAGCAGTAATAATCACCACAATCTGGGGTTTGGTTCAACATTGCCCTCCACACAACAAGAACAGTTCGGGATGTGTGCATGCAGTCACAAACCACATACATGGTTTGAACCTACTGCTGGCTTTGCAAAGCACAATTGATCACACACGCACACGCACACGCACACGCACACGCACTTTAGGAATTCGATGACTGCTACTTGAGCTTTGCAAACCAGACTATATCTTTACACTTCATGATGTCAACCAGCAACTATTGCCAAATCAGGTGTGGGATAAGTTGATGTCTGAGTAAAGAAGACAACAGCCTGGCAGATGGGAGCTTGTCGGCATAAGGATTTGATCTGCACATGTGTGTGAGATAGAGAACATTGAGTATTGTAGAACTGGATTGTTTTTATTCTGACCAAAACATCACCGTCTTTGATTAAACTGAATATCAACCTTTCAAAACATGCAGGGAGAGCTCATCACTCTTAATAGCACATGAGCAAAGACCACTGGTATTAAAATCAAATCTTCAAATGGGTTGATACACTATACTTAACTGCAAGATACAAGAGACACTGAATGTTTCCCAAACAACTGCTTGTGCTGTTGTAGCCCCTTCTAGCTAGCATAGCAACTGGAGGATATTGGATACAAGGAGTAACACTCAACTTTTAATGAGTTCCTTTTGTTTTGGCTCACATCAAAATCACCTAATGGATTTTATGGACTGTATACAGGGCTCACAGGCTCACCGGCCCAACCACAGCCAAAAGCAAACAGGATATTGACAATTCCACAGTTAGACCTTTATTCAAGCATCAGAAAGACAGGTTATATGACATACTGTCTATCTCTCAAGTCATAGAAGAACAGCCAGAGAGAAAATTAGGTGTTGTGCAAAATAGGAGTGCAAAGGGGATGCAAACTAGTAAAGGACAAATGAGGATTCTTTGCAGGAACTGATAATGTTAAATTAGAGAGTGTCGAATAGCAGCTAGACTGGAATTATAATCTTATAGGTAAACATAGGCTATAAAGCTCACAGTCTGAATCAATCATATTAACAAACAGTCTGCTGCCAACCAAAAGCCTTCTAATTAGTTGCAATAGTAAGCAGAACCTTCAAAATAAATAAGTAATTAAAAAAAGTATTTCAAAATCCCAAATAAAAAAAGCTATACAGTGTATCGTCTGAAACTCTGCCAAAATTCTCCTGGAAACATTTCAACGTCTCCGCCTTTTATTATGCAGTACACATGGCATTGCATCACACTAATTATCTCTTTCTACCATACCATTTCCCCTTGCAGATTTTATGATGGTAACACACATACAACTCTACACCGAGCTAAATTTGATTAAGACATATCACTTATCACTTACAAAGTAAACTATAGAAAGATTGCTTGGAGAATTTGCTCTGGCAATTGCTTTAGGAAAGTATTTGTCTTTATGAGGCAATTATCACCTAAAAGGAGCTGGCAGAGGCAGGGGGCCTGTCGGACTAATAATGATAACCATTAACAGTGTTTACTTTCATACATCCCCAACCTTTTACTGCCCAAACCAGGGCAATGCACAATGCAAGGCATACTTCATTAAACGACAGACATGCATGATGAAATGTGCTAATAATTAAATAGGACTTAAAATTTTCAAACCTGCACCAAAAAAACAAAAAGGTTACATGCATCCTTTCTTTCACATTAATAACCAGTGCAACACAAAGAAACAATTGGACACTTATCTATCTATCTATCTATCTATCTATCTATCTATCTATCTATCTATCTATCTATCTATCTATCTGTCTATCTATCGATCTATCTATCTATCCACACATACATATATACATATATAAAAACAAGTACTGCAGCATGATATAATAAATAAGTGGATTTTTTTCTTAAATAGAAACAATCGGCTACCGAGGCAGAGTCATTGCTTATACTGTATGACTTCAACCATTTTGTTTTTTTTCTCCAAATAAGCTCATAAAAACATTATATTTGTTTCCCATACAGTTTAGGGATTGTGGCAGACAAGCCCCTGAAGGGCCAGTTAAACTAACAAGCTATTACAAATTGCAATTGCCTTTCAAAGACGGCCAAACGTAAGCAATTAAACACAAAACAGCCACATTACCTACAGTAGATGACAGGAGTCATTTGCACTTGCGGTTTACATATGGGACACATTAGTATTATTCTTAAGCGTGCCAGACAGGGCTTAACCTGTGGCGATGTAGTGTTAGGTCCCTTGGTATTAGCAGCTACAAAATAGTGGCTCAATGTGGATGTGAGGGCGAGTGGTAAAGTGATGTCAGATTTAGCTAAAAGGTAAATTAATCATGTCTCTAAATTTAAGACATGACACGGTTATATAATTGACACTGTCTATCATCTGGTCAAGCCTTTGCTTTTCACTAAAACATTTGAGAAAATGAATAGAAGATTGGCAGTCTGATGTTGGAAGGTGCATAGGCCCTCTACTTTTTGGATAGTGGCTAGTGTATTTGGCCTAATCCCTCAGACTTGCGACTACGGGCTTTGATTCAACAGGTCCTTCGGTCTCTAAAGGTCTGCTCCCAGTTAGTCTGGAGCCTCTCTGCATCTGCTCCACACACGGAGCAATGCCTCGGCTCCAAACCCCTTTCTTTCTTTAAAACATGCCGTAAAAAGCTTTGTCTAACACTTAGATTGGGCAATTATAAAAGAGGTATCGGCTTTTTGGGGGGGTAATTATACAAAAAGGTACTGGCGTCTTTAGCTGACTGCTTTATTAACAGCATGTGAGTGTCTGAGTCTGGTGTGTACCACATTAGGCCTATATAGATTTCTTCCCTGAAGCATGTGAGGTTATCACGCAAGCCTGCTATTGAACAAAACGGTTTGTAATGCATAAATATTTAGGTCTATTATATAAAACCTCTAAATCAGCCTCAATTGTCGTCGCGTTACTAGATATTCTTTTCATTTATTCCTTCTCAGATCTCACACAATTCCCCTGAGAGGGAAGCAAAGTGATATAGGGAGATTTATTTCACTTATTTAGCACTATCAACTGTTGTGTAAGCTGAAATGCCTGCATAAAGATCAGTTTTGCTTGGGTCTTGTCCTTTTAACAAGAGGCTTGAGGTGGTTTTTCGCTCACTCTCGGACAATAGAGGCTGAGGAGGAGAGAGCAACATGGTAATTGATGGCTGTAAAGTGATCTTAATTGTTTGGTGATGGATGTAGGGAGGACACTTACAGAGCCTGACACTTGAGACAAGGCCTCACATTCCTGAAACCGTCCAGCCACTGTGTCCACCCCGGGCAATGGAGCTGCTCCACACAACACACACAAACAGGAAGAAAAAAAGGGACGGAGCAGAGCATGAGACCACAAAAATGTAAAAAAGAACGAACTTTGAATTTGAAATGTGTTGTGCTTACAGGAGATGTCAGGTACAGCTTGTTCAGATATGTAAGGCCTGTGCTCCTCTTCAGATCTGCCGTCTGATAGACTGTCCCCCTGCAACCTAGAGACAACACAAATACACTACTGTACACATTGGCAGTTGAGTTAAATCATCTCTGTAATCAGCATTTTCTTCAGCCACAACACTGCAACGCATGTTTAGAAATCGAATGCCAGATAACGAAAAGACAAGCAAGTCTCTATCGGTCTGAGGTGATGAGACAAAAAGGAAGTGTTTAGTGAGTTTATGATCTCTTCTTCTCAAAATCTGGGTTGGTACCATGAAAAGACGGAAATCGGGGTCAGTTTGCGGTCACAAATCATATCTCTTCATGAGTTGAAACCAAAGAAATGCATTAACAGACATATGGAGCATGAATTAAGTTGTTTCAGAACTTACACTTACTGATGAAACAAAACTGAAAAACTGGCGCACAGATTCGGTTTACCCTTAAATCATTCAGTTACCGTTCTTTATCATGATGTGTTCCAAGCCCCTATAGCTTTTTTTTCCCCCAATGATATCTGTTTGGACTGAAATGGAAGCGGGTCTGAGAGATTTGGCTGTCTCCTTGGGTACTAAAAGATTTAAGTTTTGCTGAGATAGGAAAGTATACTGTGGGTTAAGACAAACGGTGATTGAAACACCTTCTCAACGGGAAGATAAACGTGCTGCATATGGCTTTTCACTGCTTTTATACTCAAACTAATTCACACACTCAAACATCCGCATGGAATTAAACACAGCATTTATTTTTCTAAAGCATATTTTTAACGACTGTAAATCATGCCATATTTACTGTAATTACACACTATTTTAGCTCCAAATGCTTTCACTTCATGCCATTTCCATGTCATAGGCACAACCATTAACTGAAGACAAAGGAAAGCAATCCATGCGCTTTTATGGCGCGGCTGCATTCCGTCACAGCCGCAGGGCCTCTTGATTTCTACCTCTACGATGAGGGTAAAAGCAGAACACAGCTTTTTAAAGTGTATTCTATTTCTTTACTTCTTTATACATCCTTCACTTTGTCTTTTCCTCTCTTTAATGGTCTTTGTAAAGACCATTAATAGTACCCGAGATGACTATCACAAGGCCTTCCCATTCTCTGAACAAAAGCTGCTGGTAGCCGCAAGTCCCGACTACCATTCCCTCAGTGCATTCCTGATATGAAAGCAATTAATTTAATGAGAACTACAAGCCCAAAAGAGGTTTGTGGAGCTCTATCCATTTCCTTGGACTGCACCGCCAACTCCGGACTGTGCCCAAGATCTGGGATGCGTTTACACACACAAGGTTTTGTGGCAGGAGCACATAGCCATTAAAAGAACTGATCGGGTGCATGAAGGAGGCGGATGAAATGCCAGTGTGACCACAGCTATAGCCCGTGAGACAGAGACATGCCCACAACACACAGGCCACACGGCACTTTACACTTCAACCGACCAGTAGAGAGGCCAAAGGAAGCGGCGTGTTTCCTGACCTGCCACAGCTGGTTAGGAGCCACACAGGCTGACTGGACTGTTTGGTGGCAGGGACAGTGGTTGGACAGAAGCAAGGGAAAAGGACAATGGCTGAGGAAGGTGTCTAAAGGCTGGGAAACATTTCAGCTTGGGGTCAGCCAGCTCAAAAGAAAGCAAAGTGATTATATCATTATGCAATAAAGATAACATACACGTTACAATTACAATTTAATCTTTGTCTGTGTGATATATATATATATATATTTTATTATTATTGTGTAGTTTTAGTCTATAGTAATTCATTTACTTCTTATGTACTCAACCTGTCACAGGTGAATCGTGAACACACAGGGGTTCTGCTTAAATGAATACATTTTGTTGTGGCCTTCACACTGTGGTTGTGAAAGTAAGTGTCACCTCTCCTTGGCTTTGGGTGGTAGATGGTAAGGCGAAGTGGCTCAGTCTCGTTTGACCGCTTAGACAACCAAGGGTAGCGAATACAGAGTGCATGCTTTTGAACAAAAGTGTAACGCACAGACAGCTGGACCTGACTGACCCAAAAGAGCTCACATGCAGGAAAAAAGGAGCAGAAATCTCATGTGTTTGCCTCAGGGGTGACAGGTATGTGAAGAATGAGATCCATACAGGGTCAACCAACCCTTTACTATCTTTGTGAGAGTTCTATAATAAATTCACAAATAATCCACTTAATCTTCTTGAGCCTTAACTTTACACAAAACAAGCAAGGCCACATCTGTACAGTAGTTCTGTCTCCAGGTGTGAAACACAAGGGCACCAACTGTGCCACATATGTTAGTGTTCTGAGGAGTCAGTTTTAAAGGTTGGCCCCATATTGAGCCATGTTTGAAAGGTGATTCTGGTAATCCCATCAAGACCGAGTGCTGATGCACACAGCATAAAGTCTCTGTTAGGACTGTCCTCCTTACTTGCTCCCTGACCTCTGCCTCCACTCCCTGTTCACAGAAGCATTTTGTTTGCATGCGTGCAAGGACATGCATGCACGTTTCATGTGTGGATTCATGAATATGTGACCAACACTCCTAATTTCAGAATTTCGTGTCTCCAGAATAGCACAAAAGGCATACAATGCGTGCAACACTTTTCCAGCTTAGTGATCTGTTTATGGCCCTAACACTCACCAAGAGTGACTATGAAAGACCATGACTCCTACGCCAATAAAACGGGGAGGATTTTGTGGTCAGGTTATAGGGCACGAAGCAAGAATTTGGATCGAACCAGAAGGAGAAAGGAAGACAGAGAAGGAGAACAGATGTCTGACATTTCAGTCACGAAAAAAAGTTGAGCGCATGAGCCAAGAACGTCTCCAGATACAGATGCTGCTTTGCTCTGCTGCTGATCCGACCCGAGGACTCAATGATAAGCCAAAGGTATAAACTATTTGTTTAAAAACATCCAGTCAATAAACTGCCTGCAAAAAAGCCTCCGATACCATTCATCCTCTTGCAGAACCTCTGACAACATCCCGCAGCCTGTGCATGGAGCGAAACGGATAAGCAGCGTGAATGAAAGAATAGTAGGAAACAAACAAATTCCAAACCCCAAACAGAGGAGGCCGTGCAGGCAAATGTGTGCCCGGCGTCTCATCAAACAGATACCCATTTATCTCTGACTGGCATCAAGGAAGAGTCCTGCCCACACCTGTCCTGTGGTATCATACCCAACACTCAGAAATGTAAGCACTACACTGATGCTGCAGATCAGGGGGAACAGGAAATGTGTCAGAAGAGAAAAACTGTGATAACGAGAGAAAGGGTGATAATGGAGACGATTATCAGTGCTTGGGCTGATTTGTGAAAACAAGCAACACCGGAATGCACTTCAGATAGGATATTATTCACAGTTCTGAGAATGATGGAAAGAAACAAAACAGATTACTGTAATAACCACAAACATACGGTAGCTAAAATGTATTTGAATTCATATAATTTAAAGCCTTAGAGCAACAGCTTGACGTTTTGGAAAATACACTTATTTGCTTTGTTGCTGAAAGTTTGTCCAGTATGATTAGCTAAGCCAACCGGCTGCTGGCTGTAGTCGTATATTTACCAGACAGACATGATTATCCAGATGGTATCCATCTATTCATCTAACTCTCGGCAAGAAGGCAAACAAAATAATTATTTATAATGTAATGTTGAACTATTTCTTTAAACCCCTGTAAACAGAACTGTGCTTTCTCTCCCAAGTCACCAGATAAGAGAAGGTGAAAACATTTACCTGGCACACCTAGAGCAGATGTTGAGTGTAACTTTGGCCTGCGGTTCAGTATGATAGGAGCTGCGTCCCTGGCTGAACTTACTGCCGGATGGAGCCAAGCCCGTCACACCCTCCATCCGCAGGTCATCCAGGTCCTCTGAGGGGGGAGGGAGCCAAAGAGACACAAGGAGGGACAGAGGAAGGAGAAGGCAGAGGGAGGGAAAACAAGAGAGAGAAAGGACAGTCGTTAATCATACTTTGGTCTCTCTTGTCAATATGATGCCCGTTGATGACAGTCTGCTTAGAGCCAAAGATGCAAGCAAGCGCATCACTGTAAATAAACATTCTCAGCCCGGCCCCTGCTGCTGTGCTCACTCGCACGCACGGCACACACACACACACACACACACACACACACACACACACACACACACACACACACACACACACACACACACACACACACACACACACACTTGCATCATCAACACAAAACTCTTTGTTATGAGGAGTGATGCGGAAGAGTCAATGACAGCGCCACATCATGGCGGCACAGAAACAGGAAGGGTACGTTAACAAGCTGAGGGTGAAAGGGGACAAAGAACAATGAAGTCGGCGGGGGAAAAATGAGCGGTAAGACGGAGAGCTGGAAAGTTGGGTTTCGTCTGATCTATCCCTGTGTCCTCCAGAGCATATACTCTGAGCGCACACACACGGATCCCTCTTCCCTCTGACTCTCTAAAGAAGTCAATATGTTTCAGACACGCCAGTATTGTTCATCGTAACCATCATAACCAGCCACAACAGTTACATGTGAACATGCTTACATACGGACAGGTAACATGTAGAGGTCCTTTTTCCTCATGTTAAATAAACTCTCCTTTGGTCTGCCTTCCCTCTCTATTCTAAGAGATCTGCTTTATCTGAACATACAGCTGTTACCTATGCTAAGTCCTCTTTACATGGAACAATCATGAAGTTTGAAGTTTGGTTGTTATACAAGACTAAACAGGATTTTCAGCCATCATATCTAAGAAAAAAAAAATTTCAACATCAAGACACAGATACAGGTTTCTTTAATAGACGCTGCACTAGCACGATGGGGAAAGCAAGCATAAAATCACGGCAATAACAAGACTTACGAAAGCAGGGAAGTAGAATAACATAAAGTCAACGGTTCGTTAAATATTACCAGGGATCAAAGAGGAGAGTCTGAATCAGCCAGACTATTTTGGTTTTGAGTGCATCCTCAAGAGATAAAACAAACTGCAGTACTTTCCGTGTTATGAGAATGAATAGTGAGTGGGTGTCTGCACTCTTACTTGGTTAGGTTTGCTGGTCAATCTTTTTAAACACATGTTGAATCACGCAGAACATTTTGACCGGTCACCATAACAATATTTGTCCCGCTCTTCCCATCAGACCAGAAGAATTTAGGAGCTTTGCCAATAACAGGGTGAGGGGGGAGGGGGTGGCCTTCAGGATATGCAGTCTATTCTCCCCTCTTGCTGCCATTGTTTCTGCTCTTGTACATACAGTACAGTGTGCCTGTCGTTATATATGCGCGTCTAGTCATTTGAAACCAACAGTGAAACTTCTCACTTAGAGATCACATTACCTGGCCATTGGTTTGGGGGGGGACAAATAGGTTTCATACCTTGAAAGAGGAGAAAGCATGACTAATCACCTGGATTAGATTGGATGACACTTGCTCATGAGAACTCTCTCCCTCCATCCATCAGCATGGCACAGAGCCAGAAAATCTCCCCTGTCTCCTTTGGGTGTCAGGAAATCATTCTGACGAGACGTTTCAAACGCACTGCTTCCATCTCATTCATTAATTTGTCACTATATCATGACCCAATATGCTCAGCGGTCTTACGTTAATTGATTTTTGGTTTAGTTTTTACACAAACAAGCACAAATAATAGCAATAGATGAATGTGAAGTCTGCATTCTCTTACATGTTTTACTGTGTGCATTTATCCATGATAGCAGTGTGGCTCACAGGACTTTGATCCACAATGAAATATCTTAACTATTGGAGAATCACCATGAAGTTTTGTGCAGACATTCTTGGTCCCCAAATGATGATTTCTACTGACTTTGGTGTTTCCCCCCCCATCTTTAACCTTAAATTTGAGTCTCAAAAAAACCTGTTAATGAGCAGATTGATGTACATTAATTAATTAATAGTAATTACCATTAATGCCACCAAACTGACAAATGTCATGTTGTACGCTTAACCCTTTGTTTTGTCTTCCCGTCAACCATGAACTTTTCTTTCGTGGGTCAAAATTGAATTTTTGGTGCTTTTTCAGATGTTTTTGATGCTTTAAAAAAAATAAAAAAATAAAAGTCACTTTTTTCAATGCTTTTTTAAATTAATGGTCAATAAACCTAGCAGAAAAGAACAAAGCAGAAATGATGAATTATTTTGATGATTTTAATAGTTAAGATCAGAGGATGTTGAGTGGATCACATATTTTTTCAAATATAATAAAACACCCAAAATGCAATGTATAGAATGTTGTCTGGGTTCCAGACAATGTACATCCATGAATCCATGTTATTTTTGGGCAATTTGGGTCAAATTTGACCTGAGGAAAACACAAAGGTTAACCACAGTAGTTCCAGCTACATTATAGTGTTTAACACCAAAAACTGTTGGCAAAAGATCTAAATCAATATGTCTATTCAAGACCTTTAACAAAGTCAGGAAGTATCTTGCTTTTCTCACGTTGATCACGGACATCAGTCATGTGACTCACATCGTGTCCAGGCCATCTAAGAATGAGTTGTTTTAGTGTTATGTGGAGGACAGATACATTCCAGTAATACCCTTAAGCAGGGCAATATTAAGTGTCCCATTCATCACGGTATGCATTGGAGGGGGTGGGGACAGAGAGAGCCACCAGCAATTTGCTGGTCGTGGGAACTGCTCAAGTTTGGGCCTTTACCTTTTCCTCTTTTCTCTTCGTCCAATCTCACTTCTAACCATTTCCTTTTTTTTTGTTGGCGACTGACTAATTCTGTATTCCAGATTTTCTCTGGGTCATAGCCTGGGATACAAATCATTACTTGACACTTGGAAACATTCACTTGTGAGGCTGCAGCTTGCATGAAATAGCAAACGAATAACAGCGAGCGGCTCTGACCCTGAAAGAGAACATGACTTCTGTGTACACAGGTGCTTCTCACCTCACCTACCGCTTTGTGTTTTGGACTAGTTTCCTTCTGGTCGATATAAAATGAAACAATAATGGAGAGAAAGACCTGTTTGTCTGAAGGAAGTGAAAGCTAATCTCTAAAATTGTTGAAGTGAACAAAAGCTTTTGTCTGGAGTGCATCCCATACAGAAAACCGATTAGACTGTGTCTGAATGAAATGTTGCAGAGGTTGAAACGCGTAGCAAAGAGTCACAAAATGTTGTGCTAAAACGATTTGTTCCACACTTGCAACGGTTCCTCCTTTTGGCCACATGGAGAAGATAGGATACCATTTTCCGATAATATCAACAGTCACAGATGCAAATGAAAAGGGAAGAGTAACTCCTAGTCAGACTAACTAGTTTTTGCATGTGTATGCTTGTTTGTGGATACAGAGGAATTTCTAAAAAGGTTACAACTACTGTAAAGGTGCACTTAGGCCCCAAACTATTACACCGGTGTACTGTTGCCGCTTACTGTCCATAGCTTTAAAATCTTGTTTCTCCATGTGCAGGCAATATAAGTAAGTGCAGCCCTTCATCTGTGCAACAGCAGTCTGAATTTTAGCCATGTCAGCCTTCCATGAGGCTGAATCTAACTCTGAACTTTCTACTGGGGAGGCAGAGGCTACAGATTTCTGTGTTGACACCACAGTCTGAGGAGGGCCTGTGTGTGGAGTGCTAAAGTAATAAATATGTGTCTCACTTGTTGGGGTTTGGGTGTTAGCATTGTAAATGACTGCTTTTACGTACATGCACATTGTGACGCATATGCTAAAATTGTATCACAATGAGCCTAAATATGACTGCAGAAATCATTTCTTATTTCTAAATTGATTTTTGTGGTCTCGAACAAACTGATATTTCAGAGTAGAGTGCACCGTTTTAATCGACTATATTTCAATGTGTAGCAGAGCTACTATACTTTTAATGTAGTAATTAAAATGATGTTGAATCAACAGTTACACATTATATAATCTAGACTTCTAAAAAACTAACTTTTAACCTTGACACCTAGCGGTCTTTTCATGAGCGTATTCCAAAATCCATGCTCACATAGAAGTGTTCTTTTCTCTTTCGTGTCTGCTTAGTCAAACACATATGACTGAATGCATACTCTCTGTGTTCACAATAGAACCCAGCATGCCTCTAACACAATACCACCATGATACGTTTACAGTGAGTCTCCCATGAGACCAGCTTACCCCGAGACCATGACAGCCTCCCAGGCCTCTGTCTAGACACAACAAATGTCTGTCCACACTCGCCCGTTTGTCAGCCCGTCACATTTCACTCCCTGGGCACCGGGGCAGCCATGCATGCTCACCCTGTCTAACGATGAGACATAAAATGGGTCTGCACTGGGGGTAGGTGGAGGGAGGGGGGAGAGAAATGGAAACTATTTGAGCGATGCAATCCCAACAAAAGGCCTGAGCGATGAGGAATTCCGTGCCGCAATCACTCACTCACAGTAAAGCCAGAAAGGAACGGAGCATAGCGCACAGATAAAGTGTTTGTGTGCTCCTCTCTCCAAGTTTCCATGTAATTTATTTTGTTTAGACAGAGACGGACTGACTGGCTCTTTGCTGCTCTTCATAGGGCTGAAAAGTCATAATTAGCACATTGGTTTCACAAATAACTTAATATACACCTTCTTGGATTACACGTTGACAGATGTATAGTGGAATCATCTAAAGCACTACCCCACACGTGGAGCAGGGAGACACGCACGCACACACTTTATCATGCTCTGCACCAAATCCAAAGCATTTCATCAAAGGCTGTGAGTTATTGTGTCTCATCTAAAGTGAAATAATTGAATTTTCCATTCTTTCATGAGCAGTGACGGCGCCCCACCACATACTGAAACACTGGGCTGTAATTAATAATCTTTAAGTGATATCTGGCTTGTACAGTCAAAGGCTCCACTCACTCAAACAGAGACCCACATGTGTGAGCAACATATATATAAAAAGGCACACAGCACATACTCAACCCGACACATACAGTACAGTGACACTTGCAGACCTCACACTTTCGTTGCCCTCACACATACAACCAGCATTTGTTTTTCATTAAGCTTTAAGCACCAAAGCCTCCACTCAGCGGTTAGTCGTCACACAGACATCTTTGATGTGAGTTGCTGCAGAGACGCATTTGTTTGGCTTTGTAATAAAAACAATATTCCAACTTACATTTCATAATTATGTCTCGGCTTTCAATAGCACCCTCCTCCACTTCTGGCCTAAAAATATGGCTGTTAGGCTCCACGACTCTGACTGCAGCAGTAAAAAACCCTGATCAGAATCAGATGGAGACACACATGAGCAGGGTAACATCACAGTTCTGAGACCTGTGGAAAGTCTTATCGCAGACCTTGGTGCAAACCTCGTCTGTCACTTTCTGACCGCAAATATTACAGAGATTAGGACGTCACTCCAGAGCCTGATGTATTAATGCAACAATGTCAGTCATTGTAGTTGGAAAAGTGACTTGAACATGTAATGCAATATGTAGTTGAATTATACTTTGAGCTTTAAGAAGATTTTGTATGAAAATGTATTACGCAGTAAATATATCAAGACAGCCGTCTGCCAGGATCAAGGCTGCCATCTACAGTTCAAAATAATGATTTTAATCACTTATAAAAGAATAAAGCAAACTGAAATGTGCCTGTACAAGAAAAGTCTGGGGAGATGATGATAATGATAGAAGAGCAATTGAACACATAGATACAGCACACACACACACTCACACACTGACTACTGATTACACACCAATTACTGTATAATGACATCAAGTCTATAACTTATCCATTTGTCTCTTAAAACTTAATCTTGCAGCAGAGGAGCCAGAGAAAAGTGATGTAACTTATTTTTTGCATTTGACTTTTTGTCCTTTTAGATTAAGCTGCACACAGCACTGTGTGGGGGGTGAGGGGGGTTTTAGCCGATTAACTTATGATAACACAATGCACCCATTCACACAAGTCTTATCTGTCATTCTAGATAACGATTTACACAGATATCATCTATGTGTTTCTATCTACCATATTTTGCTTCTGTCTGGCTACAGGAGCCACAATACATAATCATTGTGTCCATTCAGCTCCCTTCCATTCAGAGAACCTGCTCAGTTCATCTACGGCGCTAACACACACCAGAGATACGTACGCTGGCCGGTATTAGGCCATGCTGTGCGTAATGACTACTGTTAGATTTATGGTATGATCACAGCAGCCTACTTGCCTATTGGTAATTGCTTCCAGTAATACCACCATAATACCACAGCAATTTGCCTCTCGATTAGCGTATCCATCGGCACCATAGAGACTTTCACAGGCGGCAAATTGGGCGCAGTTAAGACTTTTACTGGAGACATTCTTTTCACCATCAGGCGGGCGAAACCTTTAGAGGTGAACCCGGCCCTTTCAAGCTTCTACTTCAAGTGAAAGATTTAGTGCTGAAGCAACTCACACCACGCACATACATGTCCTCATCCACCTCCTCCTTTCCTTTTTTAAACCCACCATAATGATATGGTTGTGTTTGTTGTTGGTTTACATTGTTTCCAGGGCAACTGTTGTGTCTGTAGTTGTTTGGGCAAGGATGAAGGTGGCATAAGGGGCAATGGGAGTGTGTGTGTGTGTGTGTGTGTGGGGGGGTGCTGCTGGCGTCAGGAAGTGCGTGCCTTGTCTGCAGTCTGAATGTTGGCCTTAGGCAAAAGGACTAACAGGCAGCTCTTAGCCATGTTAGCACTGCAATCAGTCCATTCAGACACACGCAGGGATGTACACATACTACAGGTTACATTACCACACGAAGTTGAATGATATTTACAATGGTGGACTAAGTGGCTAAGAGCCGTTTTACTTACTATTTTTTGCTGCACTACATTGAATTGACAGCTTTACTACTAGTTACCATGCTGATTAAGAAATTGCATATAAAACATATGAGTTTATAAAATACATTACATGTCATGTTATTTAGCTGACGCTTTTTATCCAAAGCGACTTACAGTTGCTACATATGTCAGAGGCCGCGCATCTCTGGAGCAACTAGGGGTTAAGTGTCTTGCTCAGGGACACATTGTTTGATGTATCGCAGTGGGAAGTGAACCCAGATCTCCCACACCAAATGCATGTGTCATATCCACTGTGCCATCACCACCCAAATACAATGCGTTGCTTAATCTACCCAACATAAAAAAAGGTAAAATTAGCTCCACCTTTACCAGCTACAACATTCATGTGAGGCTGTACCTAGAAAGGTTGTAATAGTTTTGAATTTTCAGTTAGCTTTATTTTTGGATTTTTGGATTTCATTTTAGTTAGTGTGTTTTTATATATTTAGTTTTACAGTCGTTTTAGTTAATTTTGTTTGGGCCAGGTAGAATGTCTCAGAAGTTTGTAGCTACATAAACATACAAAATACATGGTTGGAGAATAGCCATGGTGTTTAATATTTAATCTTTACACTACTTGATTGTCCGATGTGAAGCAATTAGGTCACAGTGCCATCTTATGTCAAGTCCATTCAATATGTTACTAGAGTTGCTGTCTCCTTTTTTTAGTAGTGATATATTATAGCTAAAAACCTAAAACTGAGATGATTTACTTTCATTTTTATTTACTTTATTTTTTTAACCTGGCAATATAGTTTCAGTTCAGTTTTAGTTTTTCTTGAAGGTTTTCGTTTTTATTTAGTTATAGGTTTACTACAAATATTTTAAACAATAATATTTAAAAGAAAATGTTTTAGTTTACTAATAACCAGCTGGTACATAGGCACTGCTAAAGGTTAACCTCAGTATGCTAACATGATGATGTTAAGGTTAGTAGGTAAGGTATAATATTAACTATGTTCACCCTTTCAGTTTAGCATGTTAGCAAACGAAGTACAACTGAGATTGGTGCAAATGGCATTCGTTTTGCAGATATTTGGTCACAAACCAAAATACTGGACAAATTGAAGTGGCATTTGTTGTTGAGATATTTCACAGGATGAGTCAAAACTTTGACCTACTGGTGGCGCTAGATGAAAGGTTAGGGGTTCACCAATGTCATGCCATCCGCATGGCTAAGAAATACCTTACACATCATCATGAAAGTAATATTCATATATACACACAGGTTCTTTACTTATCACAGAATCATTTTACAATGAAGTTAGGCCTATTGCTACTTTGATTTTTTTTTCCCCCTCGCTTCCACCTCTGGTTTTCATCATTTCTGTTAGATCTTTCTCACAGGAAATGCCAAATACAGCTTTGCTCTTTCACCACAGAAAGATTTAAATATTTATTAATTATTTAGTAGGACTAAGTAAATGTTCAAGCTTCTATGAGTTGAAAGGCCAAGACTTTAACCACCCTCAGAGGCAAGGGATCTATATGCAGTAGATGACCTAACATAGAACATTTCTCACTTCAGTTTCAGATTGTCTCTCTTTGCCTCACCTATTCTTCTTTGTATGAACAAAAAAAAAAAATATTGTATCATACCCACATACTCAAACAAAAGAGCCACACACAGGCATTGTAACTCGTCCACCATACACGGCTTTATTCCGTGTGTATCAAAGAACAGACATAGCTTGATTATGCTCTCATCCTGTCCCTGTCAAATCCTAACTGTCACTGTGAATCAACAAGACTGGGTAATGCTACTCTTACCTCCTCTCCTGTTTCAGGAATCATGCCAGAGTGGTACATACATACTAAAAGGGTCTGTAGACTCATGCGGGTGGGGGTATTTCACACTGACAGAATCGTTCTACTGTGCATGTGAAATGGGATGTTACAACCCTCCAACAGGAGCTCTAAGTTCAAAGTAATGTGTCTACCAAACTAAACCCTTTAAACAATTCTTGACAGAGCAACATGTTGATGGGGCCTGAAGGGGTTAAATAGAGTAAGAATAGAGAAAGATTAAAGCTTAACATTCATATTATAATTTAGAGTAAGAGCGTCTTGAGTTTATTTTGCTACAGAGTAGATGATATACATTTACTGTAATTATTATTTGTCAGTGCCTATTGGCATGTAAATAACACTTATTCTATTCCCATATTCACAAAAGTTAATGTTGAGAATTCAAAGAGTATGTTTCTGAAATGGAATACTTCCACTAAGGATGACGAGACCAGTAACTTTACAGCAGGAACTGGCTAACTCGTCTCATTAACTTACCATAAAATAACACTGCAAGGCCAAAAACAGGGTGTTTCTCCCCACACACTGAACCCAGCTTGTTTCTTATTTCAAATCAGTATAAAATCTGTGGTCTCACCACCCGGCGAAAGCTCGAATCTTGACATTTTCCATGGCTCTACAACAACATGTGAGTCATATCATTTTCAATATGGTTTTGACTGTGGCAAATATTAAGCGCAGAACTAATGAAAACAACTGGGAAAACACAGAACCATCCCATGAGAGCAGCTAGAGAATGAATAAAACCTAGCCTCTAAGCTGATTTTATTTTCTCTTTTTGGAACAATCTGAACAAAACAAGTCAACCTTAAGCCATGTCTTTGGTTTTTATAATTGCATTCAATCTGGACAACCTTGGCTAGCAGCACTGTAAACCATTCCAAGAGGATCTTATTGTTCTCTCATAAGCTCCTTACGCAGGTGCTGGCAAAAAGACACCCAGACTGCAAAACCCTTCTGCTCAATATGGAAATGGTGATTAGTTGCTAACTTTCTTTGTATCTTCTAAGCCTGATTTCATTATGCATCTTATTCTCTCACAAACATTGTAGTTGTTACACATTAGAACAAACTAGTGCTGCTTTCCTGCCTCCCAGTGGATATTATGCAATATGTTTTGTGTTCACCATGGCTCTAAACACACCTCTTTTCATCCTTCAGAGATTTGGACACTTAAATATGACATCTACACCATGGGACCTGTTCATTTCTCGCTAATGTAATTGCATTAATTTGGGTAGTGTTGATTTCTCTTTACACCAGCAACCTGCACAACAATGATGCTCACAGGAGTCACAGGCAGGTGTGATGAACGAAGCTACTCAACTGATAATATAACAACTACATGGAGAAACTACAGATGTGCATCGTACAGTATGTTCCCTTGGGATGACTGCATTATACCAAACAAAAAACTGTGTGTGTGTGTGTGTGTGTGTGTGTGTGTGTGTGTGTGTGTGTGTGTGTGTGTGTGTGTGTGTGTGTGTAAAGAGAGAGAGGTTTGATAAGATATATGTGAAAGTGAATTAGAGTGTCTTTGGTTTAAATAGGCAAAGTTAAGTGTGTTTGATAGTGATTTATTTGTGCCATTTTTTTTTAAGTGCTTCACAAAGCTGGACATCTGCATGCAAAAGCTTTATTTTAATGGTGTGTCTTATCATACTTGGCCTGATTAGTGAAGTGTACAATCATACCAAGTACTAAAACCTATACATACCTTTTGCCAGTTACTATCTTACTATTTTTACAAAATGTATTCATCTGACACTCTAATAAGTGAACAGTTTGAAATACCTTTTAACCTGGCCCTATACTTTCAAACAGGCTTTCCAAACATATGCTGTAATACCATATGTTAGCCACTAGAGGTCCCCCTAAGCAAATGCTTAAATAAATAGATAACATGCCTCCATAATCTCTGGTACAGTAGTGACTTTACTGGCCATAGGGAGGAATAACTTGACATATAACAATGGAACATAGCATGTTGAGCCTGTTATTAACCATTAACATGTTATTGCTCAACATTAAGAGAAGAATGCTAAAAGAGGGAGGTATTGACATTGTTACATGATTATTATGGAATTGGAAAATCAATCCTATGTGTGGAAATCTCCCCTAAAATAACTAAAAAAAAACTACCATACAATAGTTTATGTATGATACAATTTTAATCCACTGATTTACAAGTTTGACCTATTCAACAGCAAGCCCCCTGCCTTTTGTTTAGTCGTTGAGCAATTCATTAAATCCCTACCAGCTCCAGGAGTGCAGCTCAGCATCTGACCATATGTTTTAAACTTCACGTGGACAGCATCAAGGAAAAAGATACATATATCCTTCAGGGATCAATATACTATCACAAGATCACCATTTCTGCCAAGGATCATCAGTCATCTTTGGCATGCATTTGGTCATGAGATACAGAATTTGTGCCAGGACCTTTTTTCTAAACGAGGCCCACAGATCCTCCTGAGGCTCACTCATTTCTCCAAGTCCACCAAGCCCCCACATGCGGCATGTTAGCATCGCTTTAATCAAGTAGTGAGGCAGGCCACTCAGAATGACAGCCAACACAGTGGCGGTGGTCCCTGCGGAGAGCGCCATGCCCAGGCCCCGACAGAGTATCAAAAATGACATTGCTGCATTATTTCCTTTGAATTACTGTCCCGGACCATAGTGTAAAAGCCGCTGGGGAGAATGTGCTTAGAGCTATGATCAAGGAGGGCCATCACAGACCATCAACATCCTGCTTTATGGCTGTATTTATTACAGTCATATACGGCTGTCCTCAACTGTGTTAGGCTTATATAAAAAAGGAAAATAAATGTTTAGGTAAAGGAAAAGAAATGTTTACGTATTGTTTTCTCAATGATTTCTCCCAATTACCACAAAGCAGAAAAGGGATATAGAACAGTATAAATAAAATACAATTAAGGTCCACATTAAATGTAGGAAGGAAATCAATTCATTCATTCTGCAGATGTTACACTGTCTCATAGCAAATACTGGGCCTACTATGAAATCAGATAATAGCATTCCTCTTGGAATCACTGGAGCAGAGAGACATTTAAAACTTGTAGATCTTGAGGCAGAGTGTGAACAGCCCATTGTAGATAATTTGATGTCTCTGCTAATGCTCAATTAGTTGATCAGGCAATTGAAAGTTTTCCAAAACAATTTCAAGACATCTTTTTCAGTTTTGGTTACTTGTCATGACATAGTATTTTGACATTTCATAAGCTAAACAAGCAATTAATGAAAATAAGAACAATCATTTGTCGCAGTTCCAATCTGTGCAACCTGGCACACATCGATAAAGAAATGTGACCCTGTGGATGATCCCGATGAACGGATCCTGCTAACAAGCACAAATGCCTCGGCGCTGTGACAGCAGAGTAGAGAGCTAAGACAGGCATAGCTTGTGTGTCACCACAGAGTAGCAGCTCAGAGGAGACACTGAAGCACTATAATTGAGGCCTATGTTGTAGACGCGGGTGGTTATTCCTCAAAGAAGTACTGTATGACAGGCGTTTGTTAGCTTACCTAGATGAAAATAAGTGTATTTACATGGAGTTTTATTAGTAGAAAAGTAGACTTTTCCCAGCATTAGATACGGCTTTCAACAATTCAAATAGCTGCTAGTGAAATAAATCTTACAAGTGATGAATTCTGGGATGTACTGTATGCCTTTGTGGAAGATGCATGTGTGTCTATGACCTCCCTTCGCAGTAGTGTTACATGCTACTTTAATCCAGAGAATCACTCCTGCAGGTAAAGATAACTGCACAGTAGAGACAGAGTGGAAGAAAGAGTGACAGATATCAAAGAGTGTGCTTTACCACACAAAATATTTCAGGCAAGAAATTCAATTTGGCATGAGGTATTACATTCTGTGTTTGCACAGACAGGGTGATGAGCTCTCAGACGCTACACTCAATAAAGCCAGAACAAGATCAGATGCTCTCCTTACCCCCTTGGTCACCTACTCATCCATCCTAAGTCGGCACATGATGGCATGACTGACATGAAGAAATGTGAACACAAACATGCACAAAAAGCAAATAAAAAAAGCTACTTTGTTATTCTTCAGTTGTCAAAGTGAATACTTAGACTCACTGGTTGAGAGCATTTTGCTACACTATATAAACAGGAAGCATAGTTTCCCCTTTAACAGCTACTACTAAAGTGCTCTTTAGTACAGCAGGACATAAACAAACTGCTGCTTTGCTCATCCAGCTATTGTACCACTACATACAGTATGCGTCTACAGGTCCACAATTATGCAACAATTTCCACCCCTTTTATCCGTCCCTTACATTCAATTTCCACCATTTTCATTTCAATAGCACTTCTTTTCAAATGCAGTCTACCTCTCTCTCAGTATGTGCTTTTCCCCTTTTACGAACATGCTTTTCCACGACTCCCAGAGAAGATGTCTGAACACGGTGCATATGCATGCAGCCAAAGAAAGTAATTGCACTACTATAATTAGCACAGTAAGAGAAACCATTTTAGTTCTTCCAGCTGGAGCCGCAAAGTCAACTCAACACACCTAATGCTTTCACGGCAGTAGTGGAATTTCTATCCATGGCTCTATGATAAATGTTGATGCAACGTGGTGCATAAGAAGAGGACTAGAACCTGATATTTGCCATTAATGCTTTTGAGATTTTATCTTATTTTGACTGTCAAAGCTCCAGTGGAAATTGTGACATATTTGACCAGTTATCCAGTGGACTACATAAAAAGCAGACTATTAAACGTGGGGTATACTTGCTGCAGCCGACCTGTCGAGCACCAGTGTAACGTCATGGGAGCGCTGTAACTGTTAAAACTTGCGCGTGGTGGTTGCGACACTAGTTGCAGTGTTCTCCTGAACAGAGGAAAGGCTACCGACTTTGCTATTTCTACGGACTAGAAGAAGAAGAAAAAGGTAAACAATGGCAGAACTGGCAGCAGCATTGACGTCAATGCTTCGAATTGATTCGATGACCTACTTCGTCGGATCAAGCCTTTCATTCACCATAAAAGAGCTCATCTTAACCCAGTAAGTTTACAAGAGAGACTTGCAGTCACTCTGAGAGTCCTGGCATCCAGTTGCCCAGGAGCTCGTTGAGGCTTCCCATTTCCGCTTTGTCATATGCCGAAAAAAAAAAAAAATCCTGGCGCGCCAGCGAGATCTACATCATTTTGATGTCACATTGGCGCATGCCAACTCGGCTGTGGCGACTGTAAAACGGCCCTTACGTGTTCCTGAAGAGCAAGGTACAATAAATATACAAGCACTGTAGTGTGTTCTCTAGTTGTCCTTCTACATAGTCGAGAATGTTCTTCCA
Source organism: Perca flavescens (assembly GCF_004354835.1). Taxonomy (NCBI): domain Eukaryota; kingdom Metazoa; phylum Chordata; class Actinopteri; order Perciformes; family Percidae; genus Perca; species Perca flavescens. Next base: position 14,515,300 of record NC_041352.1, read on the forward strand.
TCTCCTTGATCTTTTCATTTCATGAAAAACATGTTACAGCACAAGAGATGTGGTTTCACTTTGAAAGTCAAATACATTTGGACTTATGAATATCAGAACAGATTGAGTTTATGAAAGATCGTGAAAACTCTGATTTGCTCTGCAAACAGACTCATTCAAAATGAAATGTTACAGCTATAATTCTTTTCTATCCACACATATACATACACATAAACACAGCAAGCTGTTCTCTTGCATGTGGGATGTTAAGAAAACAGGTGTCTGTCTCACACATTTGCTGACACACACAGCGAGGAGTCGTACACCTGCCTGCCAGTGTGGCTCAGAAGCAGCCTTGTATTATAACCAATGACATTTGATTAGCAGAATTCAATGGAATACAACTACATACAAAAAAGTGGTGTATATACAGAATACGTTACATTACCCAGAAGCTCCATGGCATCGTCCTCGTCCTCCATCTCTTCCTCTGCGACGGAGGGGACAGGGCTATGGACCGAATCAAAGGAGTCCTGGGACAACATGGCTGCCAGGAGCTTTTTGTGATGCTGCTGCTGCTCCCTTAGCCCTTTGCTCTTTGCTTCCATCTTCAGGCTGAGGAGGCAAGCAGAAGAGGAGTCAGGGCTGAAGAGTTTAAAAGCTAAAAGACTTTTTCACCCCCATACATAATTGGATCACCATTTATTGACACAGTAACATATGATGACTTAAAATACATCAGTTGTTGCTGGTTATTTCCCACACACAGCCCCTAACCTTTATAAAATACATGAAAGATCAATTTGTTATGCATGTGAATCATCATCTGTGAAGATTCAGCTAATGAGAAATATACCTACACAATTAGCATGTTTTAAAATAACTGTTCCCATATTAATTTCCTACTCTCATCCTAATCTGTCAGGCTTGTATCTAAGCCGTACACAATGTTGCATTTGCCTCAGTGGTGTGCGACTACGTTTAAAGTGTGTTTCAACACTTATTGCATTTGGCAGCCGTTCCATGGTTGTGGGACAAAATACCATACAATCATTTCAAGTGCCATGTAGGTGCAGAACAAAAAAAAAGGTTAGCAGAGAGAAGATAAGAAGGGGTAATTGCTCTGAGGTGAGCAACAGAGAAATAGCTGTAGCACTATGTACAAAGCAGTATTATTTAGAAGATGTGGAGTAAAAAATAAATCAAAAAAATCAAAACAAAAAAAAGCGCTCCCAGCGCTGAGGAGATTTTATTAGCATGTAGAGAGATTAAGGTGTTGATAGCATCCCCTGTGGTTTTTAGTCTGCAGGAGAGCCAATAATCAAATCCAAAGTATTAGACAAAGATAGAATGCACGGGGGCAAAAATCATAAAACGTTTATACAAATCCGATTCACTTAATGTTGCTAAAATCTAATAATGAACAAGAATATTGCTCTTTTCCATTAAGTTTATGTTTATTACATTTTTCTTCATACTCCATGATTTATTTTATCATGAAGGCGTATGACAACATTTACGATACATACTGCACTGTAGCCATTTATAAACCTAAGCAACAGGATTGCTGCCATGGAAATACACTGTTTGCATCAGAATCAATTTGCGTCATGGCACCATATAGCTTAACAATTCTCCTGGGCTGTTTAAATTAAATACAATACATGAATAGAAAGATATCAAATGCTTCGCTTCACATTTCTTTTCCCAAAAGCTTTATTCATTTCTCAGAAAGAAAAATGACCAAATAATCTCTTTCCGAAGTTTCGATACAGTTAACGCTACTGATACAATTATGAAGGCCGACTTCTGCATTACCTCTATATTGGATAAATTCATTTCCACATCCGACAGGCTGAAGGCGTGGATTACATGGGCGGAAGAGTATTAATTTGATGCTAATCTCAGTTTAATGACTTCTATTTGGAGATAACGGGGAAGGGTCATAAGATGACAGATATTTCTTCATACTCTCTGTATGGTATTTCTGGAATAATTACATCTTCTAATATGGGCAAGGCAAGGTAGTTTGTGCGATACTGCACCACTGTTCTCTTTTCTTTAGTTTACCATACTCTTGGGGGGTGAACATTTTCCTTTGGATGCAAACTCCCTCTTAAACTGGAAGGTAAACTTTTCCCAGGACAACACATCTTCTATTAAAAGCCGGAAAGTAATATGAAGAAGAAAAAAATAGAAAGAAAGAGGGTGTCTGTTTGGGTATCTTGTATAGAGTAAGTTTTATTACTTTTGTGTTGAATCATATTATGGGTTCATGTATACTATGGAAATCTTTGGCTCACTATGCCTGCTGTCAACACTGTCAGCAATTTTTTCCTTATAGGGAAGTAGTACAACTACCTGAGGTTAAAGACAATACATATAACCATAAAACCAAAGCAGGTGTAGCTGGCTTTCCCTCTTTGTCTATCATATTTCCTGTTATTATGTACAATAAGGGATCAGCATCTGCTGGTATTAAAAGAAAGTATGTAAGATAAATAAATATAACTGGAAGGTAAGAAGAGAGAAACCACAGTTTATTGCACTGACAGACATTGGATAAGGAAGTCCCATTCCACTAGACAAACAAAATGTCAAAATAAAGCTTTTCCTTGGATGTACTTCTGCCACAGTTGCATCTGATTTCCCATGTGTCGCTTGCACTTATCCATGTAGACTTTGCAGCCAATCATACAGAGAGCTCCCACCACCTGTCAGCTCTCCTTATGGTCCACATTGACAGGTGGGCTGGAATGAGGGACAGGAGCAAGGAAAACAAAACAGGAAAATGAAAACAGATAGCAAATCAAAAGGAGGAAGGTGGACTGGTTTGACAAACAAGGTCAGGTACATTACAAAATGTTGGGACAGCACCAAAGGGAATGGCTAACTAAAGCTCAGATGGGATTTTAAGAGAGGGCAGTGCTGATTTCAAACTGCCAGTTTATTCACTTGTTCTGAGTTGTAATTTTTATCTCATCTGATACGAATTATAAACCTAAAAAAACTTTACTTTTAACTGGATCTTAAATGCATTGGTTAAGATACTTTTACCTCTGACAAAAAAACAAACAGCTCAGAGGATATGAAAGTGATCTCAACCCCCAAACAGGACCGAAGCGGGAGCAAGTATCCAATAAAGACAATTAAGAGTTGATATAAAGTATCTATTAGATGAGCCAAATACTCCAGTTAAGAGATGGGACTGTGATTATTTTGGAGATGATGCATCATCCCAAACACACAGCTGCACAAGTTTCTCACACTCTTCATATGTGAATACAAAACCATCTCATTTACAAACACACACAGAGCAGAGCTCATCAGTGAGCCCACACACATCCCTATCTCCCAGTTCAGGCTTCTAACTAAGTGAATTCTCCCTATAATCCACCCATACAGTAACCTAATGAGATTAGCACTGTGTGTGTATGTCAGCTCAGGCCCGCACATGATTTATGGTTTTATATCCGATCCTCCTCTAATTAGTCGCATCAGCAGCAGCTGCCACACACACACACACACACACACACACACACACACACACACACACACACACTTCATCACATGACTCAATTATATTCTCAAAAACAGGCAATTTAAAATAAAAAAATAATAACCAAGCACAACAGTCTTTGGCCATGAGCACACAGAAATGAGGTTAGCTTTAATTCAAAATTGGGTTGAAGCAGTATCATGGCAAGCATGTTAAATCGTGCCTTTGAAATGGGATTATCAAAACCATTCAGATGGGCATACCTCAGGCAGCAGGAGCCACAGTTAGATGTCTATATCCTCATTTTTAAAAAGCCAACAATAGCTTTGTGAACTTTCTTGAAGTTTTAAACTTTTCCATTTAAATGATTCACATGTGCACAGTCACATATTGATGACTATACATACTTATAATGCCAATCACCAACCTCCCAGCAGGGCTGCTGTCTCCACTCCAGCACACTTCAGTTTTCGCCCGAGGGACGGGGGGTTGCAGCATCTCAGAAGCCAGGGGGTCCGCGTCCTCTTCTTCCCGACCAACCCACTCCCCCACCACCCGGGGGCGCACCACTGAGTTATAGCCTCCCAAGTTCTAAAAGAGCAATAGAGAAATAATCAGAGGCAAAACAACAGACTGAATAGGACAGAAAGAAAGACAAAAAATTAAATGTAAAAGAACACAGAAGAAAGCGAGTGGAGTCTGTGAACTGCTATAAAACTTTCTTAACATTATGAATGTTTAACTATAATATAATGTAATTATAACCAAGACTATGTTCTTCACAATAAAAAGTTAGTTTTAGTTAGTTTTCAAAAGCCCCATAGTATTGTATGAGATCTGTCTTCCTCCCATTCTGCTCCCAAAGCCAGCGCACACACACACTTTTTCCAACCCTGCTCAAAGATATGTCTGCTCGTCTTTGACTAAATCAAGGATAGTATAAAATGCTATTGTCTCTGCATGATCAGAGAAGGTGTTTAGTATTCACTCCCTGTTCCGTCCCACAGAGAAAGAAGGAAAATCTCTGGGCTGAGAGCCAAGGCCGTTGGACGTACTGCTGCACTGAGCAAAAAGTGAAGTCGCTGTCAAGACGTATGCTGCATCTCTTATCCAGACCCATCACTTCCAAATCGCTCAGTGCATCTCCAGCCTGGACAGCCACTGCACTATTGTGTTTGGGAGAGAATTGGGGCCAGGCGAGGAGAAAGACGCAGCTCAGAAAAAGCTTTGCATGTAGTCGCACACACTGAAGCAGCAAAGGAGAGGGAGACGGAGGACATGCTTACTGAACTATCATTCTCACATATCACCCCCATGAGATAGTTCATCATCAGAAAAAGAGCTGCTCTGTCAGCCAAGTGAAAGTTATAAAACATGGCTTTTATTTGATGTAGCATGAGCGATGCTGCGGAGGGATCAGTGACAAAATTCTATTTCCACACCACCGTATATACCCAATACCAGTGTCCTGTATATACGAGTTTATAAAAGACTCCAGTCTAGTTGTTATCTACCTGGTCAAGCTCATCAGAGATGGCAATGCCTGCAGAGAGAAGAAAATGATTTAAAGCACAAAAAAACATCCAATATAGTTCACAATCCCATTTTAGGCCGCTTCTAAGCTTAGTGGCAGGCTTGTAAGATTAGCTGTTCAAAACAGCTTCCTCTCAGGATTTACAGTGACATTTACAGAAAAGTGTAAGCTTTAGTTCTGTATTTTAAAATGTATGTAAGCACTGCTTAGCAATGTGTGCACTCTGCCGAGCTGTGGCCACTCACTGCGTGACAGACTCTCCAGGGCCTTGCCCAGCTTCTTGCTCTCCTGCAGAATGTGGTTGAGCTCGTCAAAGTCCCGGCTCTCTCTCCATTCCCAGGATGGGTACTGGTTTGACCGTGGCACTGGACATCACAAATGGAAACACAAAATGTACAATTTTTTTGTCAGATCTTCTGAAAGCACCACAGATGAATTAATCAGACAAATCTTCTGTAAACAACAATGATCTGTAAAACGCCACATCTTGAAGCACTTGTCCAAACAGTACTTGTTGTGAATTACTGCAGGATGCAATGGAATGGAAACACTGGCAGAAAAGTCAACGTGTCTCTTCCAGAAGCACAGTGCTCACTGGACGGAGGCCAGGGGACAGTGGCTGTCAGTCTCTTTGATTAACATTCAAAATAACTTAAAACAGGAGCAGGACATGACCTACATACTGTACATCCAGCCCACGTCCTCTAGCAGTGTCCCTCAGCTTCTTTAAGATGGTTAATTCATTAACTATTGGATTCAGACATTTTAAATAAAAAGGAAACAACAATTTTATTTTATAGGGGAGGGATTACTTCTAGTTCATCCATATTTAACGCTCTTATACTCTAACACGCTGAATTTGAATTAACATAAAAATCCAGTGGGTTATGAAGAGCTGTTAAACAAATGCAGTGGGCGTCTAACCACTGTTCACTTCCTGAACAGACATGTTAACTTGGATATAATAGGAAGGATTTTAGAATACACTATGCATGTTTGAATGAAAGGCATACATGATGACAGGTGCAGAGAGTAAGCATTCCCCTTCTGTTTGTACACACACACACGCAGTAAACTTGATAGCAAATATTTGACAGCACTGCTGCTACAATCTGCCATCCCTTGTTTACTCTGACTAAGCTGCTTGGCATTGTAACAACCATAAACACAGCAAATGTCTCTGCCAAATACAGAGTGGAGAAAAAAATATATTTTATTACTTCCGGGAAACAGTGCCTTTCTGTCCTGCGTGGGTTGTGCTGCTGCTGCAGCAAAGAGCTGTGCTGTATCTTATTAGCCCTAGATTAAGGGTTAAGGATTCAATTCTCACTAAGGCCGCCCATTAAAGCATCAGTCAGATAGAGAGGCCAAAGCACATTAACCCTTTGCCAAAGAGAGATGAAGCATTAGTGGACCCTCTTATGACTGCTGTGTTCTTGCAACATTGTACAATAATGATGAGCGGCAGTTCTTTTGATTTAAATTTTTTATGAGCTCTGCACACAAAAACACCTATGCATGTATTTTTTATGTGATTTGCCTTTAAATGTAGCTTTGAAGGCTTCTTACTCTCATAACGCTCAGAACTTGAGTACACCTTGATGTGCTGAGTGTCGCTTACTTTATTCTGACTTCTCCCTCTCCCTTTTACCCATTTCATGCACTCATCCCGACACCCCGTTTCCTCTTGATTGTGAGAAATGCTCAGACTGCAGCCTGAAATAGACTTGGTCTGGCAGTGACAGAGCACAATGTTAAATTATTGAAGTAGTCTATGGCTCTGCTTGCTCCTTATGACCTTGCCTAATTGTCTTGAGTGTCATACTTCATTCCAACATCATAGCTATAGTAATTTATTACAGAACTAAAAAAAAAAAAAAAAAAAAAAAATAAAAGTTGGAAAAAAACCACTGGAAAAATCTTCTCATCTGCATTAATGCAAGAACTTTGTGAACAATTAATCTTCAGAATGTGTAGCAGTGCAGCATCAAGTGTGTAAAAAGTGGCACTTTATAATGAACTCATCTGTAGGGCTGGGGGAGGCTGGACTATACACTGTGACTAACTTTAATTAGATATAATTATATCAAATTAAAAATGGAGATTAAAGTCAATGGAGTGTGTAATTGGGATACAACTGATACAACAGGTATCAAAACTATGCAGCTTGGGCGCCTGGATAGCTCAGTTGGTAGAGCGGGCGCCCATATATAGAGGTTTACTCCTCAACGCAGCGGACCAGGGTTTGACTCCTGCGGCCCTTTGCTGCATGTCGTTTCTCTCTCTCTCCCCTTTCATTTCTTCAGCTGTCCTGTCAAAGGCCTAAAAATGCCCCAAAAATGTATCTTAAAAAAACAAAAAAAAACGTGCAGCTTAATATTCTAAAGTGGAGTGAGTGTGAGTGTGTGTTGAGTACAAAAAAACTTACAAGACTTGGATTCTGGTGAAGGAGGAGAGATACTCGAAACAGCCAGGTCGCTCTTGGACTTTTTCGGCTTCTTTGGGTGAATTTGCCATGACTTCTCATAGTTGCTGTTCTCCCTTCGAGGGTTTTTGCTTTCTGTTGGGAGAGATAGTCACAATTTCTCCTCAGAATGCCCTGTTATGCAAATTCTAGAAAGCATAAATGCAGGGCAAGTTTACTCTGCAAGCTCTGGTGTCTCTCTTTAGCCTATATTTACCATATACTGTATATTGTTGGGAAGAGTATGTACAAAGAAAAATGCCTTATTCTGCTTGTGTGTGTGTTTGTACGTTATGCATGCTTGCATCCATGTACACTGACCTGGGGAGCTCTGCGCCCACAGTGCTGCGGAGCCAGAGAGAGCTCTGTGCAGTTTGCCAGGGCTGTCTTGCTTGGTCTGCAGGTGATCAATGAGAAAAGGGATTGGATGGTCGGGAGTCTCAGTTATCAATTTGGTCATCAACTCCTACAGGAGCAGAATAAAGTAGAGAGCAGTTAGATGAAAGTGGCACTAGAAAAAAGTGATAGAGAGTATGGCCAGTGGAGTATCCACCACGCTGAAGTGGAGAAAGAAAATCCATACCTACAAACATTAGTCTTATTTTGTTGACTTCACTATCAAGGGAGGGTATGTGAGAGGAGAACTAACATGGTGAGATAAGCCCCTTATCTTCACTGTAGTTTCAGGAATTTTCTACACCGAAGGGTCAATATCCTAAAAAAGAAAGTCAAGGCAAACAAGACAACACTACGTCCCAAAAGATAGGAGCACTCCCCTTCTGTGTCAATTAGTAACAAGCATGTCAGCAAGCGCTATCAAAATCAGATCAGTCTGTCAAGACACAAGGACAAACAAGTTAACAAACACTGCAAACTTTGGTCAATCTGTGAGTTTTTTTTTTTTTAATATAGTGTCATGAAGCATGAAGACATTCCACTGATGTTTTAGAAATCCAACAAACAGCATCCAACATATTGGGCCCTTTGAAAAACAGACAAATGTAGAGACGAACAGATCAGGACTGATTTCAGTATTGAGAATAATCAAGTTATTAAAATGAGGGAAAAGACACCATTATTTCATTCCTACCAGGAGATTATTAGAGGAAAAAAAAGGATTTTAAAATTGTTGGTGAACATCATTAACTTTACGGTCTGGTTATCAAGAGAGTCAAGAGTGTGCAAAGTTGATGTGAAAGATAAAGTAGTGTGAAAGTTAATTATATTGTGAGGAGATGATTCATTGAAGAACAGGGAGGTAGGGAAAATGTTCATAGGTCAGACTCACAAATTGGATTGATGGAGAAAAGTACTGCAGGAGGGAGAAAAGAAGGAAAGCACATAGGGAGTCACAGTAACAGGTGCTGAGGGTAGAGGCCACATCTTACTCTGCACGCCAATTTAAAATCTGCCACACGCATGGTGGGAATTCAACATCAAATGTGCCAGTCATGTCGTAACTAATCAGTTATCTCTGTGCTTTGCCAACTCAGGCACACATTCGTACAAATGAACCTAATACACATGGTAAAAATATAAATGAAATGTGAAAAGTACTTGTTTCTTCCCACAGAACACAACAAAAACCAATTTAAGTCATCTGTTTTGTCTTAATCTAATTTGTCAAACCACACAATCCACAAGGTACATGTAATTGCCAAACTCCTCTTTTTATACACACAGCTCACAACCATGGTTCTGTGACCCTGGAGCAGTTTAGGGGGTTCAGCGCCTTGCTAAAGGGCACCACGGCAGTGCATAGGAGGTGAACTGGCTCTTCTCCAGCTGCCAGTCCACACTTCATACATGGTTCTTACGGGTTCCCAAGCCAAGTCCCCACGGACAACAGGCAAAACTGTATTTTATTACAGATGTACTGTAGGGGATATCTGTCCCCCAGAAGCTGATGTGAAGTTAAATGACCATAGGTCTGTGTATGTGAGTGGGTTTGTGTGTGCTGGCATGATATGGTATGAGAATGAACTCTGTTTGACCAGTTTAAGCCAGCCAGAATAGCAGAGGCTGACTTCAGGACCACTGCAGAGAAGCAAAAAATGTCATTAGTAGACTGCAGTGAATTGGCAGTAATGTATGGATAAAACAAGTGTGTAAGTGAGTGAGTGAGTGTGTTCAAGTACTATGTGTTTCTGTGTGACAAGCACTGTACTCTATACATGTGTTTGGCAACTAAACCAAATCATGCAACCCTATGCTTGGTGGCTGGTATGCATTTGCCCATGAGGACATGCGCATATATCTGCATGTGTGTGTGTTCCAGGGGGCGGGGAGGGCTACAGGGCTATGTGTGGATTATAGCTGGCTAGCCTTGGCTGCGCTTTGTGTGCTCAGAAAGCTAATCAGGTAATTGGTCAGGGGGACATTCCTGCCCAGCCCCAGTGTCTACAGCAGCTCTGGCAGCAAACAGCATGTGAATGGACAAATGCTGAAATTTTTCTCTGCAGACGGCAGGTCTAAAGGACTGGAGAACCTTGCATCTCTGCCTGCAAGCAATAAGATAAAGTTGAAGTGACCTACAAGCTCTTCAGAAAGAACAATGATGCTATTTCTGAGAAATAGCCATATGAGAGAGTACTGGAAGAGAATATACAGCACATAATATCCATGATTTTCAACTGCAGAGTAACATTAGACAATCTGCTTCCTGTTTACACCAGCAAGCACATATGAGCGCATGCCCAGTATATGCAAATGGTCATGTGAAATGCATTGTCACACGTGTTAATATCTGTTAATATAGATGGAGATTAGTTCTGCTACTGAGCTTGTGTGGATGAAGATCATTTTTGTATCCAAATGGCGCTTTAATATGAAAACGTAGTAGTGTGGATCTAGCCTAAGAGTTTAGTAAAGCATCTGTCCTCACAACTGCAATGGATTTGGCCTGTGTTAAACATTTATAAACCACTAACAATGCTAAGATGTAATTACTGCTTGGTAGCTCCTGTGGGTAATTTACTAACTAACCTACCAACAGGAGGTCTATAAATGAAGGTTGTAATTTGGTAGATTATACAGGAAGCCAAACTAGCAGAACCTTGTTGAGTCCTGCTGGATTTCCAAGTCCTAATAGTTTTTTATGGGGAAGGGGAAAAGGGAAAGATGTGCAGTTCTTTTTATGGAGGACTGCAGAGAGGTAATTTTCATGATTGTGTTTGCCAGTGGAAACCCCACACACACAGACATGTAGAGGGAGTAATACATACTACAGGCATGAGCTGGATGCATGAAGAAAACTACAGAGACAGATGGGCATGGATAGATAGTGTAGGTTGTGGGGATTGTTAGAGAAATGGCACCACATGCGGGTACATCTGCATTCTGCCCACGTCTGTACTGTAAAAGACTTCTGTGCCAACATATATTGATTGCACAGCCTGTAGAGTGTTTTGCATGAGCTGAATGAGCTAATGTACCCGTGCACCTTTGTCACACACACACACACACACACACACACACGTAAGATTTCCTTTGACAGGAATCATAGTAAGCTGTAGACTCAAATTTGGGTCAACATTTCTATATACAAGTAGACTCTAATGCTATTTGGCTTAAAGTGACTTGCATCAGCAAAACCATTGCATATGTTTGTATGCGAGAGAGATAACGAGGCGGTCTCTGCATCAGTGCACTATAAGCAGCCCAACAGGTAGCATTAGTAACTGAGATATGCAGTCCATATCTGTGCAGATCTGTGTGAGATATCTGTGTGCCCCAGGCAGTTTGGTTTGGTGGCGGTAATTGACAAGCTGTCAGCCAGCCAAGAGACACCCGTGTCCTTGGAAGCTCTCAAGGACTCGCTCCGAGGACAATGACAATCATGATACTCTCACCAACGCTCCCTGTATCCCTGCAAAACAAACCCCCCAAATTGAAAGTGGAAAGGAGTTGAAAAAGGAGAGGACTGTTGGATATGGGTGGTAGACTGAAGGACATAGGGAGAAATCCTGCTCAAGTGTCCTTATAAGAATAACAAATCTTCCCAACCTCATGGGGTGATTATTTATTCTTAAACCTAGACACTTAACCCTCCTGTTGTCCTTGGGTCAAATTTGACCCATTTTCAAAAAGTTTTTATATTAGAAATTTGGGGTTTCTTTCAACCAAATTGTCAAAAAAAAAAAAAAAAACAATGGGGATGGTTCCATACAATGCTCTTCACAACTAAAATAATTGATCAGTGCACTACTTTCATTGAATTTGTGTGTTTTTTTCAATATTATAGCATTTGAAAATAAATTAATAAAATAATGTTGAAAAAGTTGACAAAAATGTCAGAAAAAGCTTCAAAAAAGTGGGGAAAGTGACAAAAACCATCAGGAAAAGTGACAAAAACATCAGGAAAAGCAACAAAAGTGTCAAAAAGTTGACCAAAATGTTAAAAATAATTTAAAATTTTGACCCAGAAACACAAAACGTTGCATGGTCGACGGGAAGACAACACAAAGTTTAACCTTTCTGTGAAGGTTCAAAAGAGACATTTCTCGTGTGGGAATCGAAGGAGGTATTACAAAGAAAGTTTCAGTTTTCTGACAGCAGCTGAAAAACACCACAAGGCTGAAAACCCCCCCCGCCATCGGCTGTCCTTGCAAATGTATGCTTATTATGTAGAAAATTGGATGAACTACAGGCGAATGGCTACCATCTGCAAGAGTATAGGAACGCTTGTATCACGGCCTTCACAGAGACGTGGCTTGACAGTCGAGGTTTTGACTGATCTGTGGGGGTGGCGTCTGCTTATTCATAAACAGAAAGTGGTGTAAGTCTGTAGTTGCACAGGGGAAAGTACAGTATGTGGGGCTGACATTGAAATGCTGTCTCTTCGCCTGTAGACTTGTATATGCAGTAGTGTTATCCACCCCCAGGCGAATGAGAAGAATGCATCCGAAGTTATATTGGACGTGGTAAACAAGACCAGTTATTCAGACAAAGAAACCAGTGACTAAAACAACAGGTCTGGTCCGAGAATAAAATTGAGGCCCTTAGAGAGTGTTTTGAATGTACAGCATGGGATGCGCTTGTTGGAATGCTTTTTTGTTCTAAATGTTAAAATTAAATAACTTTGCACCGTCAACACCTTTCCCAGGCTCATACGCAAACTGCAGGGAGTCGAGAACTGGTCCAGTTCCATCCACAGTCTTCAGGGTTTTCATTACTAGTAATATTAGTGCTGTAGGCCGCGAGTCATTGAGATTAGGTCTACTGATCTTTGGTAAAGGAATGATGTTAGAAGTATTCCACAGATCAGGGACAACTGCAGAGTCGTCAAGAAAGTTGAAATGGTCTTCAGTTCATCTGCACAGTATGTTAATATCCTTCCACATATTCCATCTGATATAAATGCACTTGCACTTTTGACCTTTTACACACCTGTGTTAGACACTGCTGCTATTAATCCTTGTTGTATGTCATTCTAAAACATTTGTCATATTTGTATCTTTAGATTATTTTCATGTATGTAAATTCATTGTCTGTGTATTTCTGCTTACCCCACTATTTTTAATTAAATTGAATGAGTTTATTAAAAAAAAGGCAGATTGAAAAAAAAAAAAAATTATTAACAGACAGCTACATAAGCTCTGTGATGTAAGCAACTTGGCCTAAGCTTTGCTCTTTTCTTTCTGATCAACCCGCAAGCTGCTTAATTTCCACTTTAGTCGTTGCAGACTCCTGGTAAACTGTTGGCGCTATGGATGGATGTCTGGATTTGAGGAGACACTAAGCCTCCGCACAAGCCAACTTCCTATGATGTCTGTGTTCCCGATAGGATGTATATCTATTACAAACTACTGAGACGAGACAACTGTGTCCGTATACTGTATGAGTGAAGGTAAACACAGGAATATTGCAGCAGTATACTGCATACATTTACAATATTTGTTCATGTTTGCCTGGTTAAAAATCTGTGTTACCTGCAGAATATTCAGAACTAAAATCAATCAACATAGCAACTCAAGTGCTGTGGCTCTGATCAGCTCTGTTCTTTAGACTTGTCCTTGTGTTAAAATTTTTTAAATTAAAATACTAGAGGCCACAGAGTACCACTGATTTACCTGACGTTTGTCAATGAAATGTGAGGATGCAAAGTCATTTGAGGGTATTTAAGGTCATGTCTGTGTCCGTCCAATGTGCCTCATATACAGAAAGAGGTCATTATTGGAGAGAGAGAGAGAGCGAGCGAGCGAGAGCGACCACTGGAAGAGATCCAGACCTTGAATAAGCAGGCAGACAAGAGCATCATGTGGAAGAGGAGACTGTGGGAGAGGCAATGTCACTTGGCGGGGGGTGTGGGGGGCTCACAATATAATAAATCATTAGACAAAAAAAAATAAAAAATGTATCGACCACAATTTGTTCACGTAGACTGAAAAAGCTTACTATTCTAATCTAAACACGTACATTTTTCAATGCAACTTTGCCAATAGGGAAGAGCTTTTGTCTCACATTTCTGCTACTTCTTCTCACTCTAATGTTCTCCGTCACTGCTGCTTACCTACATATCTGACCAATGATCTTTGGAGCCAAACTGTACTCTTTAAATATCATTGCAATTCTGCCATCTCCCTATCACCACCATGACCTTCAGGATGCTCCAGGAGATTTAACAGGGAGTTTCCATCATTTGCCTGCAGGCTGTACTGCACCACCTACAGCATCTAGGCTACAGCTGATCCTTTACTATCATCTTCATATGTGCTTGATGAAGATGCTTCACATCGATGGGGTCTAAACGCCCAGCTTTCATCAGTGCAATAAACGTTGTTATATACTTCCATTTTATGTATTGAACTTTCTCACTTTGTATAGACAAAATTATTATCATAAACAAAATAAATAAATAAAAACAATCGCAGCCCTATAAACTCTGTCACAGCTCCACTGGTTTGGTCAGAGAATTATGAAGTGCTGCATATTTAATCACTTTTTAGGCATGACAGTGAAGAATAAAACATCCAACAAAAGAAATAACTTGGACTATATTACAGTATAAAGTACATTCTTTAAAAACAATTATGAAGCAATTAATTGATTCAGGCACCACTGCAAAACTAGGCCATGAAGGATAGGTTCACATCTTACAACAATACTCACATGCCCATGTGTATATGGAGAACATTGTAATTGTCTCTGGCTGTGCAGAGATCCCCTCTTAAAGCGATTTCAATGGAAGAGATGTGGGACAAAATCCAAAGACCTTGTTTTGTATAAAAATGCAAGGAAACACTTCCCAGGGATGCACAAAGATATTTCATACCCGCTTGGTTTGTTTAACTCAGACTGCCTAGGCCTCATATTGGCTACAACTGAAGTTTAAAAGCACAGAAAGATGACTGTGGATTTTGTCCCCCATCACTTATATTAAAAATGAGTTAGGACCTTTAGTTGTACATGTGCATAGACCCACATTAATCCCTCCTAGGACAAACACACATACCGTTATTAGTCACAAGCTGAACAAACTGTCAAGGTTTTGTGTATCAGATGATCATCTCTCCCACACCACCAGCATGACTATCAATACCACACAGCAGTCAGCCATCAGCATCCTCAGGCTATTAGACAGGATAACTTTATTAGCATGCACCGCAGCCACCATACTCTCTCCCTTTCTGTTTCGGTTTCCCGTACCCACTCACTGCCCTCACCTGATGTTGTTGCACGCTCTAAATCTTCCTCATATTGAACTTCATCCCTGCCTGATCTCTCAGATATCCTTTGCCTTCCATCGGACCATCGTGGCCTTAGGCTACCTGTCTTGTGGCAATTACTCTGACTATGCCTGAATGGGAGCTGTATCAACCCATGCACAACCAGACTTATCTGCCATATCAAGTCGTCAACGTCTCTAAACAAATAGTGGTATCTGAAAATGAAAAAAAAAAAAATGGATTTGATGAAGACTGTGGCTGTGTTTGTCTGGCACTTTGTGTTTAGAGTTTAACCAATCACACACGGTTTTTCTCCTCTGAATTTTGATGTTGTTGATTTTCTAAATATAAAGTCTACTGTCTTTGCTTCCCTTCCCTAAAGACCACAAAAGTGAAAGACCGCGTTTCTAATTTCACATGGTGTCATAACAAAAGTGCCATGGGAAATTGCAAACCATTTTTCTCTAAATTGATTGTATTGACTTTCAGCAAGCCTTCACAGCTTTTTGATATGATTTTAAAGTTAAAATGAGAGTGAGCATCTATGTTTGGATGCAAATATATGCAATAATAACCCACCAGCACACAAATGGATGATAAACAAGCAAGAGTACAAATCATTTTTTGATCAATGGACTTAACTATGCTTAGTCATGATAAAAGATGTAAGGTGATAAACTGCCTTTATCATTCCACTGAGCTCTGTAGCATGATAAAAAAGCACCCCACCTCTCATACTGGACCGTAATATCGAAGGGTCATTATTTTTCCGGTAATAACTGACCTAGTTTTGCAAAGGTTTCGTTTGGAATAGTAAAACATAAATGAAATAACATGACCCACAACTGAGATGAAACTGCTGAGTTATTACTACCTGATGTGTGGGAGGTATGCCAATGACAAAGTTACCCTGTCAGACAGAAATGTTTCCATGTGTGTTTGTAGATGTAATAAGGCCTCTGATGGATTCTTCCTGATGCATAACTGAACCTCTCTCCTTGTGCATTTCTGTTAATGCATTTCAAAAGGTCAACAATATTTTAAGCTAGATGCCTGCTTTTTATCTAGAGCTCTATAGGAATTCTAGTGAATGCAGGTCAGTAAAATTCTTATATAAACAATATAATCAATCCCTAAAAAAAATCAAATGATTAAAAAGATACTAAAAATAAGTTATATGCATACAGAAATGATAGTTTCAGTGAGACAGGAAGAGCATACTGCTTCTATAGGTGAAAATAGCTATAAAAAAAAAGAAGCGAAAATTAAAAAAAAAAGGAATGGATCAATAGGTCAGAAAGGGTGTGTGTTGGTGTCCAAGTCATGCCTGCCTGTCTGCCTGCCTGACGGACCTCTTTACAGTACTGCATGGCTGCTGCACTATAGAGACCCTGAGCACAGCAGATTAGAAACCCTACACAGCTGAGCAGGTTGGAGTGGAACTTTTCCTCGTGGATGGAAGAGAAATCTATAGGGAGAAGCAAAGTCATTTACCTTTACTATAAGTAGCAACACCACCAGTAGGAACAGAGCAGCTTCACTGATTTAAAATTCCTACACAAGGTATTGGCTGAAACCGAGTGCAGATTCAACACCAGTCAGTTTTCGGGAGGGAGGGGGTCGCTGGTTCAAGGCATTTTTAGGTATTTATTTTCATAGGCTCTACCAGGTGAGCTACCTAGGCGCTCAGTCTACTCTTTTTACCTACTGGTCTGGTTACATGAGTTTAGATGTCAGGAGACTGTGGATAGATCCTAAAGATCCTCTTTGATAAAACAAAGATTAAAAAGGATTGTATAGATTATTTCATACGATTGAGGTGATCCTGTTACCATGGCAAATGCCAGGTGAGGGGGATCCTTAGTATGTTGCAGTAGGTAACACACCTTCTCGCTGTATCTTTTCACAATGTGTATCAAGCAAAGTGTAACAAAAGGATCCTGAACATATGGCCTTCAGCTTGCTTTATTGCCTATACGGACTACAATTCTTCATGCAACACAAAAATGTAAAAGGTCCCACTGTACTACAACTGTTAAGTGACTGGAAAAGAGTAGGGCTTTAAAAGAATATCAATTTATCAAAATAGGCAAGTGGCTGACAATAATCTGGAGTGCAATTACTTCAATTATTATGAAAGGCTGCTTCACTTTTTGGAGAATATTCTGACGATGTTGACTCAGACTGCTATCTCTGCAAAGCAACCATTTCATTAGCGACGGGGGAAAAAAAAAAATCAATTTGATGGCAAATCATAAGCTGTGTCTCATCAGAGTGAGTAAATGAACCCCCGCTCGCTGTTACACAGACTGTTTAATGCTGCAGCTATGTGTTGGGTGTGAGGAAGAAGTGATGGGGCTTTGCAGATGAGGGAGAAATGAAGAGGAAGAAGAGTTTTACATCTAGGTGGTCTTTATACAACAGTAAAAAACAAAAAAAAACAGGGTATACTTAACATGCGTCTCATATCTTAGATATTGAATGACATACTTGTACACTTGCATAAGAGTGTTTGTAAAGGCCCATCAAGGATTAAATGCATTTCAGCAAAAATAAAACAGGAAGACAACCTTTTCAATAAATCATACTGAGAAGGATTACGGTTTTCCTGCTCACATGTAAACCAATCAGATCAGTGGGAGACCATCCATTTATTCTTTCTGCAGAAAATGTAATTTACTGGACTGCATATACTGTCCAATTACCATCATTCCTTAATTATTGAAATTATATTGGTTTTGCTTCAGTTCAAGCCCCAAATCATTATTTTAGACCTTCACATTGTCACAATGTTGCTGCGTTTAGTACTGTACTTATATTTCTTTTTTTTCCCCCCCTTTGTTTTAAAGATCATTTTTGTGGCATTTTAGGCCTTTATTTATAGGACAGCTGAAAACAAGAAAGGGGTGAGAGAGAGGGGAAATGACATGCCGCAAAGGGCCATCTGTTGGAGTCGAACCCGCAGCCGCTGCGTCGAGGAGTAAACCTCTGTAAGTGAGTGCCTGCTCTACCAGGTGAGCTACCCAGGCGCCCTGTACTTACATTTCTACATTGTGCTCTTGTATTCGGAAATTGTTTTCTGTCATTTAACAGACACGTTTTACCATTGTTGTACTCATGTTTGAATGGCAATCACATTTTCAGCTCTTTTTTCATTCAAGCAGTGTAGCAGAACAGCTGGATTACTACTTCTGCTGCTGCTGTGCCAATTCTCTAAATGTGATCAAAAAGAAAATTACCAGAAGAATTCCGATCTCTCTTCCTGGATTCTTCTCATGAAAGGAAAAAAAAAAAAAAAAAAAAAAGAAGCTTGGTTCTTCACAACTGAATGCACATGGATGGGTTTTCTTTGGGACAACAATGAAATGGCCAAAGCCTCTCATGCGCAACACCAAGGTAGCAGCTAAATAATTTTCTCATGAGGAGATTGGCAGACCCAGGAGAGTTTTCATATATTCTCCTCTTACTCCACCGCTCTCTTACTACCTTTCCAAACCTGCCAGTTTCGCCTAAAAATCTACAGTACAAAATGCAGCCTCACAATTCACCATTAACAATCTAAATATTGTGAACAACTCAAGCAATTATCTGACTTAAGGGCACACTTTAGGATACAATAGCAGGTAAACGCTTTACCATATAAACTCAATCTTTGGAACACAAGGGTTTTGTAACCTCAAACATCACCTTTAAACACTTTGCTTTAATCATCTTCAATTGTCACATACAGGAGAAAGTATTAAAATTGTCCAAAGAGCCAAGAGTAAAGAGAAACACAAAGTGAGGTAGATAACAGAAAATGAGACAGGTGGAAGAGGAAGATGGAGGGAGGAAAAACAAACAAAGAGAGCACACACAGGACTATTATTGTGCAGTTGAGCCTCAGTGTCTGGTGTGGCCTCACAGTAAGATCTCCTGTCTTCATCGCTGGCTAAATGCATGTTCACCATGAGTCTCTGTCCATGGTGCTGAAACAAGCCTCACTACTGCTCTTTCTTCCGTTTTACATGCAGCCCGTGTTTGTGTGTGCTACTACATGTCCAGCCGAAGCACAGAAGTGAAATGTCAGCACTTTGCGAAACACATGTGCATATGAATATTGCTTTGCCATAAATACAGTACACGTCATCCTACAGTACTGTATCCACAGGCTTGTATTTCATGGTGATAATACAGTTGACTTCCCAGTATTTAGCAAGAGTCACAGTTCTGCTGCATCTCAGGCAAAAGCAGGTTCAGCTGGATGTTTTGTCTTTCTTTCCATCTTTACTCAGATAATGCCTCACACACCTGTGTGGTCCTGCTTTCAGCAAGAAATCCCATAGCAAAGGATGAAGTCATGCTCTCCCCTGGGTTGCTTCGATGCCACACTGAGAATACGGCGGGATGAACACAGATCCCTGACTGACAAACAGGCAGAGAGGCAGGTAGTTAGGCTGTGTCCACTGTAGCCGAACGCACAGTAAAGCCAACCCTGCTGTGCAATATGAATTACAACTGGCTTCTCTGAGTGGCCCTGACTTCAACTAACTGTAACAATGTCGAGTCAGGCAGTAGCATGGCAGGCTACAGATAGAAATGAGAGGGCAGACACAGCAACCAATACATGTTTCGCTACAGTATCTCAGACTGAGCGCAGTGGGACGTTTCAGGAATAGAGTGCATAGAAATAAATGGTTTACCAGCCGATTTCTTTAACATCTACAGTGCATGTGTATGGGGTGTAGGGAGTAACAACACAGTTCAATATATCCTCTTTTACTCCTGTGTGAGAGCTCACGTTGCAGATGTGCGCTCATCATTAAGCACAATATAAAAAGCAGCTTAATGCAGTCTAGTGCAAAGCAATGGTCCTTTAAATCGGTCGCCAACAACTTCAGAGTTCTTGGTTTTATCCGTGCACTCACTCACTCACTCACCTCAAACAAGGGTCCGATTTTATTCTTCTCCAGATACGACTGAATTCTTGACTGTTGTGGAGACGCCATGAAGAAACTGTTGTGCCTCGCAAGAGCTTTAGCAGAATGAAATCATAAGGTGAGGCGATGTCAGTCGTCCTTCAAAAAGCGTCTCGGCGACTAAAATAGGCAAAATGTCCCAAGTGTAGTGTGGCTGCAGCGGAGCCACGTTAAGTTCAGACGGTTTGCGTCAAGTGTGGAGCAGGCGGCTATGAGCCCGGCTCATTGTGGAGACTCAGCCCGGGACCATTCCCAGTTTGTCGCCTCACTGACTCTCTGGCGGCAGCTACTCCGTAAAAGCCAATGGCAGGGCAGCTCGGTGACAGAGATTACAAATCTTCCGCTCACTGGCTACCAGCAGTTAACGGTGCCACCGCCACTCCCATTTATCCGCCGGGCTCAGCCTTGCCCTCTCGGTGTTCATCGCAAGTATGGCTACTGTACCTGAACGCTCGCTACACGTGCACGTGCACTGCCAGCGTAGCATTCTGCTAATTACCGGAAGCAAAGTTGAAAGTTTAACAAGTCCTTTTATTTTATTTTTTAAATCTGTAATTAATTTAACAGCAATTAAACAGTGAAACAGTGACCAAAACAAAAGGTCTCAGAGTAAGATTCCAAAATGGTTACCAAAGTATTGTAACACATTTTAACAACTGGTTGGTGGCATATAAAAAAGGTCATTTCCAAGTGTCCATCCATTGTTATCCGTTTTAATATATGGTTTACATACTGTATACATGACAGCATTTTCGTAGTGTTTTCAAAGAAAGAAAAAACATTTTTTTTACATGGTTGTAACAAAGACATACAGTATAGGAAGCACTAAGGAGCTTATTGGTGCAGTTTATTACCACTTGTTTGTTTGCATAGTAGTGAGCTAGACATTAATCTACAATGATACATCAGATAAGTAACACAGAGAGACACTTTAATCCTGAGTACTGTCAATGTGAAATAACCGAATATATCTCATAGCTCTACCTCCAAAAACCTGTTATATGTTAATACTGATAAACCATTGAAAACCTTCACGTGCATGCATGTAATCCAAACACAATGGGAACAAGGGCATGAATCTTTTGACACATTCACACACTTCATATGTATATTTACAAGCGAACAAACATGTTGAGGAACGTACAAAACACACATTCATATGGTTATCTAATACTGAGATAATCGATAAAGCATAGTCAGAGTTGAAGAGAAGCAGTCAAATTATTGGCTATTGTGAACATAATACAAAGCCAAATATTGTTTTAATCAATATCTTGCTTATTTCATATGCAAATTAAACTAATAACATGAAATGCAAATGTCCCTCATGAAAACAAACATAATTTTCCGCCAATAATATGCAGACAGTAAACTGATGGGATTCATTCCATTTCATTGGGCTAATTGAACTGCATTCTCAGGGTATGCTTTTTTTTACCGAGTCATTGTCTTGTCAGATGCATTATATGGAAAAAAAAACTCAAAATATGTATAAAGTACAACAATGAAAAATATAAAGTATTAAAAATACTATTTACGGTTTTAAAATTCTATTTACACATCAGACAGCTACTGTGGACATATACAAATGGACCCAATAACTGTCTTTTATTAGGTTGATCCTTCATGGGTGGAGGGAGGACTCAAAGCATCTTCAGCATCTTCCTGGATGCAGTTTATTATGGGTCACCATCAGGGGGGGGAGGTTGGCACAGCTTGTACAATCTAATCAGAGAAACATACACACAAAATGGAATTTAACTATATAGTGGGTGAACACAAAGCAATGAACTGTTGAGAAATGCCACTTCCCCCTGCAACAGGTTTTTGTTTGGTGCAAAGGAAGTATAACCAAAAATTAAGGCTGCAGTCTTACGAAGAAAACTGTCAGCACTGGAAAAATAATTATCCTTAGCAGCCCATATCCAGCTTTGTGCTACAAAGTCAAACAACATTAACTACGTTCAAACAGTAAAAATGACACTAGCTTTTACCTTCACAAGTGTTGTTGATACAAAATAAACTCGATATACTATAGCTTGGTAGCATTCATGAGGGTAGTTTTAAAAAATATAACTTCTAAAATATAAAAAAGCCAAATGCAAGGTGCAATTTTCAGTACAATCAGCTGTATTTCTTGCATCCTAATACAGCACTGCTGCAGTTTAAATAATCGATTGCACCACTCACATATTTTGGTCTTGATAAGAAATGGCTGCAGGGTAAACTCACACAAAAATGTTACTGTCCCCTTTCATCTACAGATCAGCCAACAAGCAGCATGTCTCATGACACACAAAGCACACTTCCATATTCTGCAGCAGTCAGTCACACCACAACAATTATGACATGAACCTACTGAGAGTGCAGCAATGTTGCTCTCCAACCACAATGTCTCAACACTAATCATCCCGCTGCTTAATTGTATTTGTCAATTTCACTAAAAGGTTCAAAAGGGCTGCCTGTCACACAAAAGCCTATATGTCACAGCCAAATGGTTGAGGCAGTCCTTGTCCTCATCTTGGGGCTACTGAGTGCAGGAAGCTCCCTTCTAATGGAACCACTTGGCCCAAGTCCTGCACAAAAAGCACATACACAGAACTACAGTACTTTACCAATACATGCACTTCTGAAAAGCTGAATTACACTAACTACAGTAGCATGTATTCAAGCCATTGTAGTTTTCCATGTTTTGGGAAAAAAATCTCTATATAACTGCTGACTATTTGCAAAAGTATAACACAAGTTTTTCGACTGATTTTATACCTTTCATGGAACACTTAGACCACTTTATTTATATATACATTTGAATTTCCACATAGTGGAGTAATTAAGAGTAGAGGCTTTTTTAAAGTTCTTGATGGTATATTCAAGTAAGCATCTGGCATTTTAAACCTGGAAAGTAGTAGTAGTAGAAGTAAAATAGGAGTGTTCTATTTGTCTTTCCTACTGCTTGTTTCCTGTCCTTTCTAGCTTCAGTCACTTAACTTCTACCAAAACTTAGCCATGTCCATCACAGAGCCAGCCCTATTACAAACTATTCAAACAAGCCCTGTCCATCCGCAGTCAAAGAGTCCTTGAAAGCACCAACAAGGAAGAAAATCCAACGGTCCCTGCTTGCAATGGCATTGCCATGTGACAAGATAACTTTAAACTAATATAAAAGCGACTTAATGCTAACTGAGGCATCATATATCTTTCTCTTTCTGCAAGTTGATTTTAATGCCCAAGTGAAATTAATGGAAACAAATGGCTGCCTGGAGAGTGGGAAATCATTAAAAAAACTATGCTTTAAAAATGGTCAGCAGTAATGTAATGTATGTGATTTGTAGTTAAAGAGCTACAACATGCAGAGCTTGCTATGATCATTTAAGGCAAGAAACTGTAGGTGGATAGGGTAAAAAATTTAACAAATAGATATAACCATGAAACTTCCCCAGGTGATTACCGTAATTACATTAAGACAATTCTTTTTTGTATTACATGTTTTCTGAAATTGCATGTTTAACTATGCAAAAGCATTGTCATATTTAAAATGCCCTTATTTGGGTACAGTTCCAGAACAGAAATGTGAACATTAAATAATGCCATGTTAAAAATTTTGTTGACATATTAGAGTCAAATGTTTTTTACAGAAGGAATTTTGGATATCTGTACTTATCACTCCATAAATCAGAAAATACTGTCAACAGCCATAAAAAATGATTTGCCATGTTTTTAGGAAAGAAATGTTAAATAAATCTGGCTATGAATGATATATGAACAAACCCCTTTATAAAAACCTTCAGAATATAGTTAGGAGTAAAACTTGAAAGTTGGTGTATGTAAGTGTACTAAGGTGGAAGTTTTTTGCTCAGAGTATGAGAAAAAATTCATTTTGAAAAAATAATCTAATATACATATTTATATCCTGTATCCTTAGGAGAAATATATAGATGCAAATAGACAACGTGTAGTAAAATAAACACCTAAATGTGTATTTTGGTTGTTTTATTTTCACAAGTGTGAAATAAGACATGTTATTGAAGCAAAATAGCCCAAAATCTCAAAATTGACAGTGCTTGAAATACGATGTGTCAGGCCTAAATTTGCTATGCTGTTGTTGCCCCGCATAAACAGGATGTGGCTGCAGCTTTACCTTGGGACTGATGACGGCGTGCGATCCCTCACTCCCAGATTCTTGGCAGAATTCTGAACTCTCGCCCCCTACAAGACAAACAGGCATCAATAGTTCATGACATCATGGATCAGGTTGAAATGCAACATCCATAAATAGGAGCTAAGAAAAAAAAACACTGGGAGAAAACACAAGAAGCACATGTTTCAAAAGTCGGCCCACACTGCAATACATCTTTTTTGATGGTTTTTGTTGTTTGTTGTTGCAAATAAATTATAACGCCAGACTATTGATGTAAATGTCTGTGTTGATAGAATAATGTTAGAAATAAAACTACCCTTGCATCGCATTGCAATAGTTATACTTTGTTCCCTGTAGTTGGTAGCATAGGCTACAGCAGCGGCAGAGTGATATTACCTAGGATACTGAGAAGGCCAGTTTCCATGACAGGACTGGATGAAAAGTGTTGAAAACGGTCTCCACTGATAAATAACACACTGGCTAACTTGGAAATGAGGTCCTATGTCCAAAATTCTGAACCACCCCTTTAATGACATGAGTTCCCCCCAAGTAAGATTGCTTTGTGTTAGGCTGTGAATGACTGGCAGTCACCTGTGAGAGAAAAGGAATCATTTCTAATTTGAACAGCTCCTATAAATATTGTTGGTTGTAAAGTAGATGTCATATGATGCACGTTGAGACCCTAAAAGTTAAACTACAGCTGCTGTATGCTGTTTATCTTTGGTATATGTCCTTTTTTGAATGTGTTAGCAAAGGACCACATGCCGAATATTCTTTGTAAGGAAATAAAAGTAAGTAGTAAGGGATTTGGAAGATGAGTGAGTGTGTGTGACAGAGTTTGATTATACCCAGTCAGGAGTACGTCTGCTTGCTAATGTCTGCTGGCTGTCGGCAGATACACAAATGCCAGAGGGGTAGAAAGCAACTCCGCCTCTTAATTTAGAAACACGAACACCTGCACTCACAAATACACCCTCTATCCTTCTGTGACGCATGCCCGCAAGCATAAATACTACAATCAAATCATTATCCGAAGAGGTCATCAGCGTCTCCTCTTTGAGCAGAGAGGGAGCAACTGGCCGAAAGTGCATCAGCTGACCTCTCAGTTACAACTCTGCCATTTTCCATCTTTCTGTCTGCCCCGAGTTACGTCCAGATAGCAGGATAGCATCAGCAATTACTCGATGCCTATCACAGCCATCCATTCTGATGCCTCCAGACAGAGATGCCCCCAATGTCCCTAAAGGACACGGCACCCAAAAGTAGTTTAGATGAGTTAGAGACAAAACTCTTTTAAAGTTATTTCAACAAGCTGAACTTGGTTTACATACCTACAGTAGCATCTCTGAAAGAAACGAAAAAAATCTGATGATGCCTAAAGAATTATAAAAGAAAAATAAGGAGAACTTTCAGATTTTCCATTACAAGGCAATAGAACTTTGTCTTTGATGTGGCTCACAAGGAAGTAACAAAAATAATAGTCTAAAGGATGTAAACCAAAGTATTGGTCAAATTAAAAGTTGATGGTGCTAGAGGAAAAGTCAGAATATCATTCACAGTCTTTAGGATTCAGCCTCTAACTGTCTGTACAACAAACATTGCCATCTGTAGAGCTATGCCGCTAGCTTGGATAAAAACACACAGCACGCATAGGGCCCTATCTTGCACCCGGCGTGTCTTTGCTAGTTTAAGACCGATGCAGTTGTCCATTTCCTGTCCAGCGCCCACGTCGTTTAAATAGCAAATGCACCTGCATCCATCCTCGCGCCCATGGGCGTGCTGGTCTAACAGGGAGGTGTGTTCAGGTGAATTTTTGGCGTATTGCTATCTTGAGGCAGCAGGAAGTGCTCGTGCCATTGACCAACAAAAACCTGGTCAAAAGTCAATAGGGCAGCATTTCATTGTTATTTTAATTAATTTAATAAAATGCCCCTAGGTTGCGTGTGCACACTATGCTTGTTACACACACACACAGGGAAGCACAGCAGCACGCAAACATGCAAAAGATTACAAATAAAAATATTACAGTGCAAATCCTCCATCAAGGTACAAACGTGCCTGGCTTTTAAAGGGAATGGGAGATGACACTCTGATTGGTTTATTGCATGTTATGCCCAAAACACACTTATGAATTAATGAAGACACTAAGTACAACCCTTTTGAACCATGCGCCCACCTTTTTTTCCGCCGTCAAACTGGCAAAAGTGGATTTGGACACGCCCTAAAAGCACCTGTGCTTCACGCCGTGCGCTTAGATCGTTAAAATAGGGTCCATAGAGTAAAAGATATATTGGACAAAATAAGACAACTGATGTAAATATGGCTGTCCAAGAAGCAGCAAATATATGTGCAGAGTTGTTCCCTGCTTGTTTAGAAACACCGATTCACTCACACATGTATTTTGTATAATTGGTATCATTTTCACATATCTGCATTACTTAATAACCGATAAACCTGGTAGCTGATCGTTGTATATACGTAAAACTGAAACTTATTATTCTGCTAATACTTTAATGGTTGGAACATCAATGAGAAAGTGAAATAAATATTACCAGCGAGGAAATAATAAATCTAGTTGACTTCATTTTATCTACCAGGTTTTCTCTGGATTTGTAAGTTGAAAAACATTTCCTAGCATTTATAAAAAACAGGAAAAATAAAGTCCAAAAGGGTGACACCATGAGTTATCTTAAGTTAGTTTAGATAATTATACTCTTCCACACTCTTTTATACAGACCAAATATTGGAAATTCCTATGCAGAAGTGCACAAATCAAGCTGTGATTGGACCCATTTTGCCCAAATCACTCATACATTCTCATTGTGAAAGATGTCGTCTGGGCTTGATGGATGTCGCCTGCTGGGACTGGATGCTGTGCAGATAACCTTTTTGTCAGAAAGTATGACTATTCAGCGAGGAAGAAGAGGTGTCATCTAAACCCTTTGTGATAATCATACTCATCAGGTTCATCAGCTGAGATTGAGGACACACGCGCGCACGCACACACACACACACACACACACACACACACACACACACACACACACACACACACACACACACACACACACACACACACACACACACACACAGGCCTCTTCTCAGCGGCGTCTAGGTCAATGATGCAAGAAAACAGAAAATGTCTGATGGCGTATACAAAATGACACCAAGTAAAAAGTACTGTTTTACCTGGAAGCAAACAAGATAGATTGAAAGAAACTTTCCATACCTGCAACTTCTCATATTCCATTATAAATATTTAAAACTACTCCTTCTACAAGTTGGATTTTTTCCAGCCACATACAGTAGTACTCAAGGTCACACAATGCACAGAGTTGCATCCTTCTGGCTGGTAGCCCAGTTCTCAGAGTGCAGAAATGAAATGCTTCTCCTCCCACAGGATCTCAGCCTCTCAACTAACCTCTCCTCTCACTGCAAACAGCAATATAACCACTTCTCGCAGAACTTCTAATGACTGTCTGAGGTATGGGCCAAGATATGGTCATGGTTTTTTTGGGGTGAAAATGTGTACGCATTGAGAACGCAATGTGAATTCCATCCCTTGAGTCCAAATAGACATGTGAATAAACAAACAAGCTCAAGACTCCTAACCAATATGTTCATTTTGTAACCATTCTTTTTCACTGCCTCATTTGGTCAGATTCATATTCTGGTTGCAGTGAATGCATATCTGATAAGATGGAAATCAGATAGGGGTGAAACGGGGGAAAAAAAGAGCAGAGATCATGCTTGGGACAGCTGCAAACACTTATTTCATTACCCAAAAATATACTTAGTGTCGCCTGCAGTAATAGTGTCTGAGTGAAATCAAACAATGACCAAGAAAGCTTAAATGGCTTAACTGCTCTCTATATGCACCGTTAAAATCCATTGCTAATACTGTTTTGGCAGCCTCGTTTGACTAAATGAAGCATAAAGTTTATCTAATGATTTTGGATGCAGAGGTTGCGCTGTGGCTTGAAACACAAATTCACTCCGAGTGTGAAAATGTCACCGCGGGGACAGTAGCAGCAAAAGACTGCAGCAGTACTAACAGGAGGCTTAGTAGAAATAAAGAGAGAGGCTACGTACACAGTAGTGTTGTGTGCATGTATGTGTAAAACATACCTGTTTCCTCATGACATCAGTGGCCTGCATGATGCAGCGAGGAGGCAGGCCGTGGTTTCGGGCCAGCAGGATGGCCTGCTCCAGTGTCACACTCAAGGTGCAGCTGTTGGTCAGAGAGGAAAACATAAGGTCAAGCTCGTATGCTCTCCGCCTGCATATTTATCACATTCTCACTAAGGGAATGGATGATGCTGAATAAACATAAAAAATATTTTTCCTGTTAATTCAGTTTGGGAAATACAATTTTGTTTTGCCAAAAACATAACCATTATTTATCTTTCTATTTCACACATGCTGTCCTATCAAAGCATACAGTCTGTGCTTGACACAATACACAATCATCAATATTGACAATAAACACCTTCTCTGACTCAAATCTAACCCATTCCCTTTATCAACATGCTTTCACTGCAATGAAAGTAGTCCTTGCAACAGACAGAGATTGAAAGCGGGATCTGAGACTGAAACAAACATCGACTGAAGACAAAAGCACGGCAAACTCAAACTCTGGGCTTCATCCAGGTATGTGTGCATTTTGCTCCTCTTGTAAAAGCTATAATATCGCTCATCTGCTTGCTAATGAATCATTTTACTTGCCACTGAAATGTCACTCACAGCACGCAAACACACAGCATCAGAATAAAAAGCCTCCTGATCTTTGCTTTACCCCGGGCATGGGGGGAGGTGGAGGTACACACTTTTGGGTTTTAGTTTTGGAATGTTTTACATTGTATGTGTGTTAAGGGATAGGGGGGCTGAAAAAATAGAAAAGAAAGAAAGGGCTAAAACGGTGTGTGTAATGTTGCCTCTCTTAAAAAAAAAGATGAGTGAGTCACACACACACACACACACACACACACACACACACACAGAGAGAGAGACAGCAGCATGTGGATAAATCCTTAGAAAGCTTGTGACAGGTGTCAAGGCTGCTAGTGACCTTTCTATGATAACAAGCTGTACCAGTATATCGATCCAGGGCCACTTCACTGCAAATTGAACTGTCCAATGCTGCCAGGCTCGGTTTCATTGAGTAACATTGCCATGGGGTTGCTAAGAAATATGAGCTATTTGTTTAATATCTCCCTCTCTCATGGTAGGGTTTCACACTGACTATAAACTGTTCTTAAAAAAAGGAGCAAATGTACAATGAGGAACTTAATGCTGCCAGAAGCCATTAATTTGAGTCAATCAGAGAAAGATTTATCCCCCTTGTGTTCTGGTTGCACAATTTCATGACAGTGTAACATGATGTGATAAAAGTAATGAACTCAGTAATCATCTCCAGTATGTGCCAAACAATATCCCAGTAGAGAATTGCGAAAGAATGTCCTTTTGCAGGCCACCCCAGAATATTTTAAGCACCCATTTTGGGCTTCCCACACCGATAAAGGAAGGGGGAATATTTTCACCCACAGAGGATCTTTAAATATCTCTTCAGCTGGAGCAGGATGAAGGAACTGCACAAAATCTGTGAGTTCCCTTTTCATTAGGGCTGGTGAGATAGTGTGAGGTGATTTATACCCATCAGTTTTATGTTGTTCCAGCCCATATCACATTTACACTCTGTGTTCCATCCAGAGTCCATTCTAATAAATGAGATGAAACAAGACAACGACAAACACAAAGATAGGGAAAGAATGACAGAGAGGAGCGGAGCAGAGAAAAGTCCAAACATTTATATCTGAGAAATAACTACTCTGTGAAATTTGACTATAGTGAATAAAAAGAGAGTTAGTGCCTTGGAGTGTGGATTAAGCTTTGTGCTTTGGATACTTTTCTCTCGTTTGTTTTGCTGTCAGACAGTAAACGCTCCTTTTGCCTCTCTCATGGTTTTTGTGGGGGTGATGGACAAACAAATCTGGAGAAGAAAGGAGCGCTGCTGCATATTGCAAAATGCTGATGCCTCCAAAATATCAAGCTTTCACTGTTATTAAAACTCATCCATCACGTCAACTAATCCCATCAATAGTGCCTGAGAAGGCTGCCACACTGATAATGCAATTTCCACATTACTAATCTACTGGCATGGTTTCATAGGTTTTCCCAATGATACCAGATTTAGTTTGTGTGCTCACCATTTACATGAGCAATACATAGATTATTTGAATATTTTAATGTTTGAAATGATACAGAGAAAGCAGTGAAATTGGTTTATTCGTATATAATCTGGGGTTATACATAAAAACCTTGACTGCCAAAGTGAATGACATTGACTGTGGATACTACATCAGGCAAAGCCTTGGTAAGTCACTCTTCTTTGAATCTAATACGCCCATCAGTCAGCAGCTTTGGAGGGTAAAACAGTGTTT
Organism: Perca flavescens; assembly: GCF_004354835.1. Classification (NCBI taxonomy): domain Eukaryota; kingdom Metazoa; phylum Chordata; class Actinopteri; order Perciformes; family Percidae; genus Perca; species Perca flavescens. The sequence goes on from NC_041352.1 coordinate 14,545,979, forward strand.
AAGGGGAAAGCCAGTTCGCAAATAATCCAAAATATGGCATGAGCCTGTCACCTGCTGTGTCACGGTACACTTGGCCTGCCTGTCTGGGTGAGTTGTGGCTAGTGTGTATAATTGCACTCGCACGTATACGCACACATGCTGTGGGTTAATAAAGTAGTAGTAGTCGTTGCACAGACAGGAACTTTCTATTAGAGCTCAGGCAACCAGGCGGCTCCATCTACAGCACTTTATCAAGCCATCACTCACATTTGGCGAACGCATGAACATGGGTGTGTGAGCCTGCGCATGTGACTGAGACAAAAGGATATGGAAACTGTCATTGGGTAAGGAAAGAGGGTATCAGAGAGACGGGTGGGCAGGTGGAGGGAAAGAGCAAAGTATTGGATGAAAAATGAAAGCTCAGGATCAGTGGTGACAAACGATCAGGATATTTCTGTCCTCATGCATTGATAAATGGTGCCCTCAGCAGCAGGTGAATTAGGCTGCCATATATAGAATTCAATGAGAATGGAAGTAATTGACCTGTCTCCTTCCTGTGTAAAGTGCTCTGCCTACTTATAAGTCCCTCATCTGGCCTGAGAAACAATGGGCCCTATTAAGTAGAATATGCAGCTGGTAATTAATGCAGAGAAATGTGTATTAATAGAAAATCCCCATGGTGAGGAGTGCAGGGTTCTCGTGAAATTGAGAGGTAGACAGAGGGTAAAAGAAGGTGCTGAGAACCAGGGAGAAACTGTGGTAGAGACGGTAAAAGGTGAGAAGAGTCAAAATGCAAGAAAGATGGGGAAAAAAATGTAAATTGCCAGAGAGCTGTCAAAATAAAGGAAACAAAAAGCAGGAACGTATAATTTAACTGGAGGCGGTTCATTGAGTGCTGGAAGATATGTACTGTAGTATATGGGCCCACACACTCACCGATGAACGCCGCTGTTGCACATGACAATGTGTGTGGCCCCCAGACGCGAGCAGAGCTCAGAGGCCACAGTGAGCAGCCCCACTCCAGAAGCCCCGCAGGCAGTGTACTGACAGGCAGCAGTGCGGCGACAACTGATAAAACTTTCCATCAGACGGTACAGCTCCTCCAGAGCATTAAGGGGGCGCATCAACTGGGCAGGAACAGACGGAGAGGGGTAAGTGCAGGATCCAACAAGGAACAAGAAAAACAACCGGGCTGTTTATGAGCAAAGTGCATGATGAGAGTTGATCTGGTGATTACGGGATGATTGTGGTCCTCTGTCAGGTAGAGTCAGATTGTGCTATTAAAGCATATATATGATAAAAGAGAGCTTCCCACTGGGAAAACATGCTCATGTCAGCTTTATAGTGGTAACTTTAGGTAATATAAGATAATTCCAGGTATGATTGGGTGAATACTTTTTGGATTTATTGTATATTCACACTGATGCAGTCAATACCACTTGCTAAAGTAAACAGGTATTTGCTGGAGCTCTTCTTTGCTCCATTTTACACATCAGTTGACTTTGCCACTGCCATTCTGGAAGTTGTTACATGTTCAAGCGCTTCCACACTGCAGCATTAAGATCTAATCCTGTTCTTCAGTTTTTCCATGATGTCAGGAATGCAGTATGAGGTTGTGTGAGGTCGCTCTTACCTTATCTATGAGGGCAGCTTTGGGTGCAGAGCTAGGTGGCATGTTGGACTGGTCCAGGTAGAAAGCCCTAGGGGGAGAAACAACAATTCACACATGGGAGTGATTCTTACTGGTATATCTGCACTGCGGTGGGAGAAAACAACAATCACACACAAGTTGTTTTTTATTTAGACGCTCTGTTGCTTAAAAAACAAACTGTGGCATTCTTTTCTCTGCATCATTAGGTCATCAGGAGCACTGGCGACTGCCTTTCTGGGAAAAGTAGGCCACCTGCTCATTATGGAGCTCCACCATCTGACTATCAATCATGAGAGTAACTTGGGCAGTGCTCAGAAGAAACACAGACTAAGCATCTCTTGTCCTGGGCATCACTCCAAATGCCATTGCCTCATTCATTCATGGAGTACAGTTGATTTGGTGTTATTTTCTTCATTCGTCCACCAGAGGCAGCACTGGACTGGTGTGGTTATGCAGACAGAGGGGATGTATGCCGCAATGAGTCCATCCGAGGTGAAGTGGTGCAAACTCAGCAGTCTGTGACTCCATCAAATCTCAGTAATCCAGCAGTGTGCTAAAAATAGATACACTACACCACATTAAACCCCTTGTAATAAAATCACATACTCCATTACTTCTTTGCCGGAAGCAATATAAATAATATACAACACACAGTCACCCTTGGAGTACACATTTCTGAAAATAGTCTAGGAAATGTTCAGTTTGAAGAGCTGCAGCAACGGCAGACTTTAAGGGAGGGAGATTGTTTACAAGAATCAGTCAAGCAGGACTCATTCATCTACATTCACTCTGCTATTAAGTCATTAAAATCAGGCCAAGGAGGCATTCATCACGACTGTGCTATTTCTGCCAGACATAATATTAATGAAATTAATCAGAGTAGAGTTAACAGATCCCTGATTCAAGATTCTATAGTGATTATAAACCAGCCGAGTTGAAATGAAAAGTCATCCAGAACAATTCACACAAAAACATTAATGATATACTTAACCAACGTCCAACTGTAGGAAACATAAGAGCACCCACTCTGGCTTTTAATGCACATATTGTAAACGTGACAAGGCTGTTAAACCTCTATACACTTCCTTCATCCATTTACGCTAATGAGGACATGTGAGCAAAGGTATTCACTTTAGCTCATTCACAAATTTACTACGCAACATCTGACATACAGACATGAGTAACCTGCCCATTTTATATCTTCACTAGTTTTTCCAGGTATTTAATCCCTATCTGACAAATTATTCTTTAACCTTGTGGCATGCTCTACTAAACGACTACAAGCAGAGTTTGCTAAGGGTTCAGATGGAGCTAGCAGGCTGTGAAAATTGGCTCAAGATGGCCTTATCATTCAAAAGATGCGCACGGTGGACCGAGAGTTACACCGCTCCTTTTCCGTGCCCTGAAATTGTTCCTATTCTGGCTCTTCACTGCAGGTATGGCCTGTTATCTGTCTTCTTCAACTGTGTGCTGCGAGTCCACTCACCCTTGTCCCTCCTGCTTATCGGTCGGCTGCTCAGACTTTTATCTTAGAGCTATATAATAGAATCTGTCTTGACTTCTGTATCACTGCCCAACTTCATCTGCACACAAAATAAAAGCCACTCTTTTCTGCCCTTGCACACTTCTTTTGCAGAAGCAAGGTCACAATACACTGTGATTATCTTATCCTCTTGCTGTAGGAGTTGTTCTAAAAATACCGTCAGCCACAGCTTGAGGAGCAGGTCTGACTCTCCTGGAGGTCTTTAATGACAAAATAATAGGAGTCAGACTATAAGTGATGTGTGGTTTAAAGAGGACCTGCATCACATCTTCTAAACTGGTGAGGTTTGGAGACAGAGCACTTCAGAAACATTTATTATGGATGAAAAATGAAATTGTAAGCCCACACACGGTGTGCAAACACAACTCCTCGAGGCTAAGAACATATTACACACATTATATATCTATGTTCTAAATCCACTGTGTGTCTGTTATTTCTCCTCCAATCTACAGTGGCTCTCAGGTTTAAGCCCCTGAACTCCAGCTGCCCCATTTTAATGGCAGCACATCGAGGGCCCGCAGACTTTTACACAAGTTGATCATTTTACCTTACCATTCTCCAACATTAAAGTTAAAAAATAACAGCGTCTCTACTTAATTCTCAATTATTTTTAGGGGAATTTTACGCTAATCAAAACTTCAACCCACCATCTGTCAACCAGTGTAAAATGAAAACAAAGGTTACAGAAATTGTGTGCAATCGGGCTCATCCTGTTTCTTTTCTCCTGTTCATATTTAGCTTTTAGTGGAAATCAAGAAATTCATACCTGTACACACAAACACACACACACACACACACACACACACACACACACACACACACACACAAGCCAATCGGTTTTTACACAAGACTCTAATGGAGGATTTGGCTGTAGGCCAGAGATGACCTGCTTTCAGTGTGTGTAGCTGTTTTTTTTTATTGGGCCGATGAGGATACTTTAATCTCTTTGTTTCTGCTTCCGTCATGACAATAAGACACTCAAGGCCCTTTACAGCACGGGAGCATTAGTAGTCAGCTGCGGCGTCAAAGAAGAAGGATCTGAGGCGCAGATGTGTTCAGAGGAGTAGCGTAGGAATGGGCACATTAGTATGACATCCTCCATTCAAAAAGTACAAAAGAAACAAAAATTATCCCTGAAATACCTTGAGAGACATTAAAAAAAAAAAAAAAAAACGTTTTAAATGAGTCTTTTGTGGATCTGATTTCACACCCATTCACTCATAAGGACACAAGTAAAGTTTCTAGGATTTATAACATTATATGTGACCCTGCAGAGGTGCATGCTGGTCCATGTAAATCACTCACACTGCCATGATGAATGACACTCACAGTTATTAAATCCCCCACAAACCCCTGCAGTGTGTGTCAGAGCTGCCTATAGGGGATAATGAAGGCTTCCAGGAGGCCTTACATGCCACGGTGATGCTTCTGCACTGACACCAGCGAGATGGAGGTCATTTCCTTATCCTACGCCTGCTTCCTATTTACACTTCCCGAAAAATATTTATGACCAGCTATATGTCATACAGGAGCACATGCCAGCAGGAAAAGCCTTCAAAGCCACCTGAGATAAATGCTGATATAGAAAGTATATGTATGGCATGTTTTGTTTGTTGGTGTAATATTATAAACTTAACAGTGGACAAAAAAAATCCCTTTTTAAAAAAAATCCCCATTATTTCACAGATGTTGACATTTATATCAAGGACAAGGCAGCCATTTTTAAACTAGTGACAATCAGGACCAGGAAACAAACGTCCAGTCCTTGACACCCAAAGCAGGTTAGTATTAATGGGGTCTTAGTGTCAGAGCCAGTTAAAGACATATTATCACTAAATCATTGTCACTGAGGACACACATGCAGTTACTGTACATATTACAATGCCTTTAAAAGGCGAACAAATGTACAACCCTGATGCTGCATATAAGTAGATGCAAAGTATTCTTGACTCCTCGCAAAGGTTTATTTTAACATAGAAACTGTCGAGGAGATGAGTCAAGGTCTTTTTTACAATATCAAGCATCACTAAGTGCAGAACTGTCATCATTACGGCCGCTCAACGATAGAATCAAAGAGAAATGATAAATGGAACCCGGTCTCTGATGCTTAGCCCTACTCTGCTTTTGAAACAGGGGTTCAGTGCACACTAGCTGGAGCAAAAAGAAGCCCCACAACATCCTCTGCGCTCTTGTGAATTGGGACTCCCTTTGCCGGTGCAAAGACTGTAGGATTTTCATTACTTCCTAAAATGAGAGAATGCAGAGAAAAAGAAAGCTCTATTTCTGTTTAGTAAAAATATGTCCAAATTGCCATTGCCTCTCTGCTAAAGCTAGGATAATACCCATAAGCAATAGCTCAAATAAGACCTATTTTTTTATTCTGTGAGAAAAAGTAAAATGACTTCTCAGGTTACAGATGCAGCCATCCAAGAAATCCAATTTTAAGCAAACCAGCTGCCCTGCCGCATTACTGCACTGAGGAGCTTATAGTACTAATGCATGTCACATGGAAGATGTGGGAACTTGCTGCAGTAGCTATTGTTATATTAATCATTGCTGCATAGCCCTGCCCCAGGGAGGACGAGAAATACCATCAATTACATGAAGCAATTTTGCTGTTTGAGCAACAGATTTGTGGTGTTGTTTTGATGTTAAGCGCAGCGGTGGGTTTGTGTGCTGAACAACTCGAAGCAATGTCATGCTATCCATCGTCTTGTTCTTTGAGCATATATTGTGGAGGTGTCCTCGGAGACCAAGCGATATGATTTATGTAAAGCTAGTGGTCAGGGAGACTTGCATACATGGTTGTAGTTGTTTGTGAGGATGCAAGCAGAAGTGGATACATGTGTATATTCATGTCACTAAGACTAACGAAGCCTGACCCAATGTAGCGGTCATCAGCGGTCGTGAACTGATGAGCTAGTTGCATTAATCATGTTGTTACAGCACTTTTAATGAGCGTATCTGCACTCCAAACACAAGGTCGCGTCTGAACAAGAGTGAGAGAATTGATCCTTGCTCCAGCCACAGGGCAACAGAGAAGGAAGGAGTGACTGCTGTGCTGAAACTGACACCAACCTGCAATAAGCATCCATCATTTTTGCTTAATCAAGACAAACTGCACTGCAGTGGTGTGATTACCAATTCCCTATAGCTGATGGGAGCGCAAACACTACAAGCACAAATTACTTGGAAGCTGTGCTGTGCGGCAATGAACAATGGATGTTTAACTAACAAAGTCTGAAATACAAGTCTGTAGTAAGGATAATATATACCATTTGTTGGACAGTGCTTTACATCCAAGTGTACTGCTTATCTTTCAGCCACCATGCTATCATTATGGAATTTTAATATCCACATGAGATGTGGAAATTTCACAACTTTCTTGTGCCAAAGATTTCCCCACTCCTGCCTAATGCATTTTAATTAAGGAGAAAAGCCTAATGCCTGCAGTGCAAGCGTTCGGTCTCAGCTGTGGCAGAAGTTATTGATTTTAACACATCTACTTACACTCACAGGTTACTGTTACACCTGCAACAACAATATATGAACATGGCAGACATATGATTTACCAGCAGAAAACCTTGCAGAACTTTCCACTTAATTCATTCACACTGTTGAATGTACCATGCTCATTAAATCGATAGCAAAGGAGCACGCAAGAGGAAAACCTAATTCCCCCCTGATATTTCCTGTCAATAAGAGCACAATTAGATGAAACCACGAGCATGCAATAATTGCTTCCTTTGAATAAAACATTTGCAGATTCTGTTCTGGGTTTCTGGGTTTCCCCTCTCCACTCTGTCCTCTTTGACTCGCTTGCACACTCTCCTCCTCACCCCATCATCCTCATCCCTCCCCTGAAATCCCCTCCATCTTTCCAACCTGCTCTGGCGATCTATATTCCCCTTTCAATTTTCCCTCATCCATTCTCACTGTGTCCATAAGGAAAATACGTTTTCTGTTCAAAGCATGCCATTTCCTCCCTTTTTCAGATGTTGCTTCTCCCTACTAGAGAGGGGGAAAATGTATGCATTTGCAAATTCATCTCACAATTTGTGACAGAAAAATTAGAGACGATTAGCTTATCCCCTCCATAGATAACAATAAGAGCATTTGTAAGCAAAAATGCTAATTCTTTCATCGTCATCACTAGAACTTTTTTTCACATGGAATGTTAATAGTTAGAAAATGAAATTTTGGCACTTAAACAAGAATATCGCTCGATCTCTAGCTATCTTCCCAAATGCATATGGGGGCCAGAGGTGTAACAGGAATGTGTTTGACAACATGAAAACATGCATGTATATATAAATTCAGATCAGCGTGTGCTGTTTCTGTCTGTCAGTCAGCCTCTGGCTCCGGCCCACGGTGTGGGTTTAACCCAACACTGCCGTGGCCGGGCTCCAAGGATAACGAGGTGCCTGAGGTTGTAACGCTGTAATGGAGAGAGGAGTGACATCACAGGCTGGTCTGTGGTCAGCCGAAAGACACATGGCAGCCGGCGAAAGAAAACTTCTGGTAACATTAAATAGAGAGAGACAATGTATTCACTGACTGGTGAAAACCAGCTGGGAATATTTACTTTACTACGATTAATACAAGGAAATACTACTGCGTGGGAGAGAGGAACATGTTTCTGGTGCAAGTCGCCTGGTAAAGTCTTGCTAATGTTCACTTTTCATTTTTAATTTAAAGTACTACTTGGAGAGGAATGTGGAAAACCCTACAGCTCGGTGAATTGACAAGTCCATCAACAAAAATTCATCAGCAAGTATTTTGATAATGGATTCATTCATTTTCATTACTTGGAAAAAAATGACTTTTACTTGCACGAAGAATCGTTCTTTAGCTACTGCATATATGTCAACTCAACACCAACTTATTCAGCCACTGGAGAACAGTATACAAAGTAGGAGACTAGGAAACTGTCTTGAAAGCTCAGAGAGTTGGCTGAAATGATCTGGATTTCTGGCAGATTTTGCTGAAAGGGAGATTGAGTATTTGAATACAGTGTCAACCAGCTTCACTCCAGTTGGGGTTTTGAAGCACACAGCTTATCCACATTACTACCCAGCACCCCTAATGCTCCACACATCACCAGCCTCACTTGCCTGTCAGACCCACATCTGCTCCGTGTTACTGCTGGAGCCTCTGCTGTCGATTCAATTAGGCTCTTTCTGTACAGGTCAAACTGAAACGTACAGTACACGTGCAAACATACAAAAACACAGGCTATTCGGAATCATATGGCTGAATTCAAGTAAGCTCCTGCTTGTATGGTTTGAATCATTAAACCACATGTACATAAAGCTGAATTCATGTTAAAAGGTGCCGCAGGCCCATTTGTGCACATAATATATCTCTCCTTGTGGTATTTTAACTAGAATAGTGACATTTTATAGACTGATTGTGAAGTAACTAACTGCAGTCTGCAAACAACGACTCAATAAAATTAAAGAAATACCACAAAATGCCAATACTCCTCTATTTAACGGTTGTAGAGTCCCAGAAGATCTGCCAGACAATATAATTACACAAAGAGATAGAAGGCCTGATGCACGAAAAAGATTAAATGACCCACCAAAATTTGTTATCCACAACTGCGCTTTGGGAAATCTGACACTCACAGAAATTAAAACACTTAAAGTTCTTTTTACTCGTCAAGTAAACACTACGATTAAATGAAAAATTGTCAGTGGAAAGCAATCGCAGTAAATTAATGTCTTGTTGTGAAGGATCGGCACTGATGTGACACGTGACTGCTGAAGCTGTAAATCATTCAGTCCCCCAGAGCAGATTGTCCCTAAATAACAAGATGGAGTTTTGCTATGAGCTCTGCTCTGTTTAATTATCCACACAATCAGCAGCAGATGTTTAATTGAAGCCGACGCATCGTACAGTTGCCCTCTTAGGTATTCAATCAGGCGGCTTCAAACAGCTTTTCAAGAGTATGATTATTAAGCAAAATTGTATCGGTCTATATTGTTTAATCTTGATATTAAAGTATCTGTAATGTGTCCAATTAAAAGACTTCAAGAGGATCAGGTGTAGGTGTGTTACGATAGATCTATCTGCACTCACACCAACATAGGACATTTGCAAAAGCCACATCTTCTGTCTTAATTACACAGTCATTACGATTTTCTGATCATGAATTCTTAATGTGTATTGTGCATTCACAGGCACTCACATCATTTCATACACAGCTGGTTTAAATGTGATTTTCAGTCATGGAAATAAAAAAGGTAGCATCTAATATGAAACTGCATTGATATCCATACAGTGGACTGTAAAATTTGGACTCTGACTCATACATTCAGGAGATTAAATAAAGCCAGGCCCTTATTTTCATCTCCCAGAAGTGTCTGTTTCTGTTTCCACCTCATTAAATTATCCACGCCTGGCCAATCACAGAGGGTCTCGGGTGTGCAGCAAACCAATGGGGTGTGAGGTAACTGAGTGCAGCAGCTGTACAGAAGCACTATATCAGCGCAGGTGACACGCTGGGCACTTTCATCCAATCACTGTAGCCCCTGCTGTGTGTGATTCGCAACCAATCATGAAACACACCTGCTGTGTTTCTCTCAGCCAATCACCTTGAGGCCCTGCTGGGCGTTGTGAGTCAAGCCTGACTGAATGGGAGGTCGTCTTGATTTATATTAGATCTAGAAACTTGCAAGATCACACAGAGGTGTAGCTTCAAATTAATACTTTGTGTATATGTTTTGTATGACGTACCTCAGTCTCTTGTAGTACTGTTTGACCTTATCCAATGAAGCAGCATTGATTTGGGCCTGGTATTCCTCCACTGACACATTGTCTCTGTAGTAGTAACCCTCCATACTCTCCAGCGCTAGAGAGGGATAAAACGAAAGAGTGAAAACAAAGTAATAGAGCCACTGCATGTACTGTGAATCTACTTGCCAGTGTTTTCAATCATCTATAAAGCAGCTTTCATCTCTGCACTACTTGCTGACTTAAAGTTCCCAAACCGGGCTCACTATACCTTGTGTAAAGAGCACAGGGTAGATTTTGATGCCTCCTCCGTTTTTCAGCCTGTGAGGCAGCTGGGAGAAGTAGAAACTCTCAAGGTGGAAGCAAACTTTCAAGGCCTGACGGGTGCCCTCCACCTGGTATGACATGGGCATGTCTGCCAGAGCAGACGAGAGGAGTGGAGAGGAGAGGAGAGGAGAGGAGGAACTATTTATAACTCAATCTCGTTTTGCATCAAATGTAGTAGTAGCAATGATTAGACCGTCATATTGTTCTGAAAAAAGCAACAAATGTAAGTCAAACGTAAGCTCCAAGCCTCAGTGTACATACTGGCAACCAGCGGCTCCCCTTCAAACTGCTGGAAATAGAATGAGACCTTCTCCAGGTCAATGAGGGCCACCTGAGTGTCCTCCAACATGGCCTGCTCATCAGTCTGAAGAGAGAAAGATAGCTTACTTGTAAGAGTGTAGTGGTGAAGGAAGTATTTAAGTGGTGAAGGAAGTATTTAGATAATTTTCTTAGTAAAAGTAGCTACACACAGATGACTTATAACTCTATAATTCTACACATCAAAGTCTGCTTACAGGTCTTAGGGAGTATTACTGCATTTGTGAAAAAAAAAGTCATACGAAGCCGTTTGTGCAAAGTCTGATAAATAGTCTCAAGTGAAGTCAGCGTCAGTCGGGGCTGAACACTACAAGTTTGAAAATGAAAAAAATATGGAGGTGTGAAGTACCAGACGGCTGCAGCCCGCTCCTCATCTCTGCTTGAGCAGCTTGTAGCTATATTAGCTGCTACTAGTATAACACTCCCAAATCTCCAAACGAACCGAGATGGAGAAAGGTCCCATTCACAGTGAGATATTATACATAATTCTATAAGGTTTATTGCTATTGCATTAATATGTTTTCAGCATTTTCATTTTGTAGGAGCTCAAGGTGGATCCAATTTTAGCTACTTATACTGTTTAAGCACTTTACATGGGTTTGTATGTAAAATCTAAACCTGCAAAGAGTCTAGTAACTAATGTATATAAGTATGAAGTAACATAACATGGAAATATTCAAGTAAAGTACCTCAAGTACAGTAGTTGAGCTAATGTAATTAGTTACTTTCACCCCTGTGAGTGCATATGTGCTTTCTTTCCCAAGAAAAAAAGGCAAAGATACAAGAAGTACAAGAAACTTTGCCATTTTTCTAACTGTGTGCTGAGATGCACGCCTCTGCACACATAACAGTGTGTGTATGCTTATGTCAAGACTTTGTCTGTTTTTATGTTTGCTTTAGCTTGTTTGTTTATATCTCTGAATGTGTGCGCATGTTTTCCTTTTCAGCATGCACTTTGCATCCTCACACACAAACAAGCAAATCTGCTCGTGGCCACAGCGATAGTGGCTCGAATATTTCGGATTGTGACCCTCTGGACTCCTCCGTCATCCCCCTCTACCCCCATTTCCTCTCTCTTTCTTCTTTCTCTCTCCGCTTCTCTTCATCCACCACATGCAGAGGGATGAACAGAACAGTGATGAAAGAGGATTAGGTCTTTTTTAGGGCTGCAACAACGAATCGATAAAATCGATAAAATTCGATTACTAAAAAAGTTGGCAACGAATTTAATTATCGATTCGTTGTGTCGCGCAACTATTAGGCCACCTAGTCGCGGAGATAAAAAACAAATTGAGTTGAGCGCAGAGAGGAGCAGCGCGGAACGAAAGAAAAGAAAAAAGAGCAGAGCGGGGGTAGAGGAAATACGGAGAGAGACCGGAGAGACCCGTAACGTTGTTCTGAAACACTCGGCGGAGGCAGAGAAATCAGTACGACCCAAGTCATCCAAGGTGTGGGAGCATTTCACACTAAATCAATCAAAAACGTGTTCATTGCAAGATAAGCAAAAGCGACACGGCATGGCACGGGCGCACCACGGTGATGAGTCAGCACCTAAAACGTAAACATGTTGGAGTCCTTGATGAGGAGGAAGGGAGTTCAACAGCAGGGTAAAGTCACTACACTATCCTACTTCTGTTCCGTTCTGAAGTGAGGAACGTACCGTCCCTCCAGTAGCTCTTCTGGTGCTGCCGTTTACTCGTTATCCAGCTGACTAGCATGACAAGCTAGCGTTAGCTCGTTAATAACCGTAATAAAGCAGAGTTGGTATAGTTTGCAAGACTAAAGACACTGTTTTATTCACTCGCCTTTTTTGGCCCATTCATTTTTCAATCTGTTGTCATGTATATATTATGTGCTTTGTCCCATATCAGTTATTGTTGACAAATATATTAGTGTGTGGTGTATAAATGAACTTAACTTGCACTTACTACAATGATGGTAATAATTTAATGAAGTGTGTGTGTGTGTGTGTGTGTGTGTGTGTGTGTGTGTGTGTGTGTGTGTGTGTGTGTGTGTGTGTGTGTGTGTGTGTGTGTGTGTGTGTGTGTGTGTGTGTGTGTCTGTCTTTCTGTATCTGCTATTTGGGTTACTTACCTTTACACAACTATTAACTAAAACAACAAGTATGTATGTATTGAGTTGATGTAAAGTAATGCTTTTTTTTTTTTTTTATCCGATTCATCGATTAATCGAAAAAAGAATCAACAGATTAATCGATTATTAAAATAATCGTTAGTTGCAGCCCTAGTCTTTTTTCCAAAGACACATTTGATATGGCCCAACATGTGACAGAGGGGTACTCGTTGCCCTGCCAAGTGACGCCTGCCGTGTGTGGGCAAGTTTATCCCAAAACATGTCACATAAATACACATCCCCTGACACACACACACACACACACACACACTTCGTCTCATGCTGCCTTTCATGTGGTGCCCTAAAAAGGAGCGCACTGAGATTTTACTGGAATCACCTGCAGGTACTGAGACCCTGTTCAGTTCCACAGGGACACTTGAAAGGGAAATGTCTTGAGAAATAAAGGAAAAGAGAGAGACAGAGAAAGAGAGAGACAACAGTGCAGGAGGAAGGGAGAAAAGCGTTAACAAATATTTTGGAGATCTGACGTAAGCCACACGTCCGTTTAACCTACATAAACGTCATCCAAAATACATTTTAATAGCACTTCCTGTGTTTCTAATTCCCAGAGAAAGACGACAGAAATAGAAATGAAATACCTCATCCCTAAAAAAATATTTTTTCTATGTGGTTGATGATGCAAAGTACAGAAAAGAAACACTGACGAAATAACTGCTAAAATAACATTAGCTACTCAAAGTTGAGTTTCAGTTTCTCAGAACTTAGGTTAGAGACAACTTTTTTCTTTTCTTTTTTAAATCTTGGAAGGAAAGGTTAATATGGATCTCAATGAAGTCACGGTGCTCAATTTTAGCAATCTACAATAGCTGGCTGCTCATAATTAACTCCTCTCTAGATGGTCTTTTCACTGCACCAACTTAAATCCTTGCAGGAGAAAAGAGTAGCCTGACACCAAAGCCCAAATACTACTTGAGCCTGGGAATGTTTTAAGGTTTCTTTCCTTCCAAAGTAAGATGAAAGATTATTTACGCTTGTGAATATACAGTGCTTAACATTAAGGCTATTTCAAGACGGTTTTACAATACAGATGAACATTTGGGTGGCAAAACCTTTCCAAAATTGGCAGATTGTTTTTTTTGCCAGATGCATGTCTTTTCGCCGATGTCCGTCACCTTCCGCTTTCTTTATGTTGGAATTTTAAACTGCGGTGGATTTGAGGACTATGGTTAACTGCTCTTCAGATCTCTGCAGGGTAAATCCAGACAGATAGCTGGACTATCTGTCCAATCTGAGTTTTCTCTCGCACGACTAAAACAACTTTTGAACGTACCGGTACATGTTCCACCAAAACAAGTTCCTTCGCGAGGCTATTTTGCAGCGGCTCCGTGCGGAGCTTAGTGCTGCCCATGACAATTGTGATTGGTTTAAAGAAATGCCAATAAACCAGAGCACATTTTTCTCCCATCCCGGAATGCTGTGTGGACTAGTGAGACTAGGGTGACAGTAAACCAGAACAGCTTTTTTACTGTAGGTCTTTTTTTTGCCAAGGACCCATTACAAGATAGAGAATATACAAGGGACCGCATTGTGTATGTTCCTTGGAATAATTTGACGTAGCCTGTTTTTTTACACTTCTATCAGTATAGTATTGTATTAGAAAGACATTAGACGTGTAGCCTATTAAACATGTTTGCAGATTCTAAGAGTTATAGATTTGTTTGATTGGATTTAAACATTTAAATCTTATTTGTTAAATTATAAATCCTTCTTTTCATGGACCTCCCTCGCAGAGTGCAACGGACCCCTGTGGGTCCCCGGGTCCCACTTTGAGAATCACTAAGTTAAGTCATCTCAGTATCTACCCAGTGTGAATGACCAATTATAAGATCTAAGCAATCTTAAATGATTAGTTGGCTGGTAGTTGGCTGTTTGGGATATTTCCACAATATCCCGAGACACAGTTCCAGCTTAAACAGCAACTATCCAGATGACGGTGAAGCTGTCTGTTATTCGAGTGACCGTGAGGGAGGTTGGTTGTGGGATCTGGCTCTGCAGGATCAGCGCCACACCTCAACGATTCAGACCACATCCCTACACAGTCACTGCGGGCAGACTGGGAATTAAACTCAGCACATTTTAGTGATCGTTTTTGTGTCAGCCATGCAGCCTGGTAGTGGTATCTTGATTGATGATCTTAAAAATGGTAGATCCCATTTGATGTGCTTAGCTATAGCACACCATCACACACACAGCTGATCAAACATGTTGAATATTGAAAAGTTGCAGGACATGAATCATGCAATTCCTGCAAGTTTTTGTAACCCAGTGATTCATGTTGTTTGATACTGTATATGATTGTTATCATTTGCTATGCTGTATTTATTCTAGTTTTATATCAAATGTCAGCATATTGAATGGTGCACAAGGAAAAGATGTAATACAAGATTAATGTAAAATAAAGCCCAAATTGCTGTATGTATGATGCAAATACATGCATAGTTATATGAAAGTGTCCATTTATTTTTGTCCATGCAGAACTACGGGATTGGTCAGTTTAACAAATTCATATGGTTATGAGTGTACACAGACAGCAAGTCCTGCTTATAGAGCATCGGTTAAAGCAGATGAACTAAGGGCTGAGGCTGGTCTGGAGCTCACCAGATTGGGGGAGAGGAGAGACTGGAAGTGGAAGAGCAGCCCAGCGCTGGCGATCTGCTCCAGCCAACGGTGGCTGGCTTCCTGGGCCTCCTGAAGGTCCTGGGGGTCCGAGCTGTCCTGGTCTGATTCCCTGCCTACATTGTGGAACTGAGAGTGGACACAAAAAAGTTACTGTAGGTAGTGAGCTGAGACAAAGAATCAAACAAAAATGTTTTGCTATTATGTAGGATGATGCGGTTTACTGTATTTCTTACAAACTTAATAGTTCCTACTGTATATCTACAAGTATGTTTTCAATTTCCAATTCCAAACAAGACATATGTATAATATACCTGGTTGAGGACAGCCAGTAGATGCTCCGAGAAAGCACACACAGCTGCAACTAGAGACTGACAGAAGACCATATCTCGACGCAACTGGATCTCCGAGTCTAGAGGGGCAACAAAGAGGAGGTGAGGCTGAGAGGAAAGACAAACAGTAAAAGAAAGCGAGAGGAATAGTAGAGATGAAAGAAAAAAAAAACTGAGCAAGTGAAGATTAAAAACTAAAAAGTGGTGAGGTAAAGTTCAAAGAAAAGCAGTAATAGAAATAAGTGGCATGAGTTTGCTATGATAACTGAACAGACTTTTTAAGGTCAGACTCTGCTGTGGCAAACTTTCAGGAAGAGGACAAAAAGTCTTGGCTGCTTTAAAAAATAAAATCTGTTAGGTATTGAATATTAAAATATTGAAGAAAAAAAAAATAACGACAGGTGTGTCATAGTGGAGAGTACTTGCTTCCGTGATTTCCTGAGAAAAAGAGCCCCCTGAGAAAGTTTAGCGATCCACTGAATTAAAAAGGAGTTCATGAACTCCTAAATGAATGTTTCATGAACAGAACATGAACAGAAGATAATAAAGGTTGCTATATCTTTATAGTTTATGGGTTTATTTATTTTGTGTGCAAAATGCACTAACATTGAAGGTTTCAGCCAGTGCTGTATTCTGTATTTCTGTTCTACTGCAAGAGGAGAGTGAGACAAACCTGTATACTGTAGTAAGACCAAGAGCAGCCGTGTCTTCACCTCTGAAAAAAACCCAAATCAAAGCAATCCAGTGAGGTAGTGAACAATCTTACATTAACTCCCAAAGAGCCTTTCTCCTTGACTACAATAACATGACCTATACTATAATCTTAACACCTTATCTAAAGTCAGGAACAGGCCCATGCTGTATAACTCTTTTGCTCCATCCCAGCTCCACAGCTTTTTATCTTCACATATAAGGGGAAAATTACACAGCATCATAAAAACCAGCTACAGGCAAAGATAGTAAAATAAATCTGCCTTTGTTTATAGTCATATCAGAGCCGCGGGAAGCCTGGCAGTATGCTGCACTGCATGAAAAAGCCATCATGGGGAGAGGTGAAAAAAAAAAAATGGTGTACACAGGCCAAGCACATTAATATTAACTCTGCTTATTTGTACTCTCTCAGTTGTGACCGCAAACTCACCTTTCCCAGGAGTGTCATGTGACCGGGACTTTGGTCTGGGCTGTTTGCAGTTCAGTGTGTTTGCCTGTGGTGTGTCTGTGTGTTCAATCTGTGTGCTAACAAATACAAAATCACACACACTCCTATTGGGAATAAATGACGCTTAACTGCCTATCTAGAGAATAAATAAAAATATCAAGGGAGTGCGGCTCTTTTGATTGTTTAACTTGCTAGTTTTTAGCTCTAACTTTAAGTACCCCAGGATGGTTTTAGAGAGCAGTTAGCGGTCTGGGACTGCCTGTACCCACACAACTGTAACAGGGCTATTATTGCCTCCAATAAATATGATGAGGCGCACTGGAGAATTGGCCAATTTTGTACATTACCTCCAAGGGCTGGCATTCTTTTTCATGATAAATACTATAAGTGGCTGTGTGTGCACACAAACCTCAGGTCCCAAACATTGTAAGAACAGTGGTGTGTGTGTGTGTGTGTGTGTGTGTGTGTGTGTGTGTGTGTGTGTGTGTGTGTGTGTGTGTGTGTGTGTGTGTTATTCATGTTTGGAACAGGTCAGATAGATGCTCACCCTCAACATATTTAGCAATGGTTTGTGTAAGGGTCTGAACGCTGCTGGGAAGGTTCCAGGGATCCTGCTTGACATGGAGACGCAGCTTTTTGGTGCAGTTCACCTTGGGCTCCATCTCCTGCTGGAACTCTGACAGAAACACACCCACACATATACACACACACACACAGGCAGAGAATTAGCATAGGCCTAGTGAAGGCTTATGTGTGTCTACACAATTTGCATAGGGATGAAATGGATTTATATGACAAACTACCCTTCCATCTCTTGCATTTTTAAATAGTGAGGAAAGAGAGAAATAATTTATTTCTTTCCTCCTCTGATGAATCTTTGTTAATTATCTTCACCTTCAAAATACAATGTTTCTTTTCACTCCCTTTTCCAGCTCTCTTTCTCCTCTGACTCTCTAGAGTCAGCTGTATTCATAGATGTTTATTGGCATCATAACATTTCTGTTACTTTGCTAAAGCAGTTAGAGCACATCAAACTCTTAGAAGTACAACACACTTAACTTATTTAGTAGATGGATTATTCATTTGACAAAATATTTAAGCAAAAAGGATAATCAAAAAAATATGACAGATTCCAATATTAACTATTACACTGCATCTTTCTGTCCTTTGCTATTCTTTTTTTCACTTCCTCTCAAACCATCTCTATCCATCTTTTACTTTCCATCCTCTGTTCCTCTTCACGTAAGTCTCATTCTCTCCATCTCTCTGAATGAAATGATTATAGGTCAGACAGACCCAGAACCCAGCAAAATTCCTCCTACTTTATTGGTGTATCCCACAGACCACCAGTTTTAGACCGCACACAGTCTAATCTTCCTTGTCTTTGCAGTCTAAAAGCAAATTTGTCAATTTGATGTAACCCCTCTTGAAACTAGACAGAAAGGTTTGTAATAAAGTTTACTTTGGAAACGAAAGAAAAGATCTGTGTTAGAATGGTGGCCCGGTAAAACAGAAGGCTTCAAAGGGGTTTGGAGTGTGTGTGTGTCTGTGTGTGCATGCATGTCTGAGGGCGACGGAGAGAGTGAGAGATCAGATGCAGGGAATGCTCCACTTGTTAGATAATCCTATTTGCTCTGTTATCAACCACACACATTACTGAAGTGGAGATGGATTAGCTCTGATCAAGGCCTTCATGTCCCTCCTTAGGGCATCTATGCACACACACACACACAAACACACACACACACACACAAACACACACACACACACACACACAAAACACAAGCAGACGTATTTTCAGTTCAAGCATATCTGTGATCACTTGAAGACAGCCTGAGATGAGAGGGGTGTGTGTGTGTGTGTGTGTGTGTGTGTGTGTGTGTGTGTGTGTGTGTGTGTGTGTCATTTGGGTTGCGGTGTTTGGAGGCTTCACTTATGGCAACATACAGAATAAGTGGGTAATCGGCTCTTCTGCTTTTAGTGCTCATCACACTCCATTAAAGTCACTTTCAAGGACATAAAATAAGAAAACTTTTTATATCAGAGCTTATTAAAGCCTTACATAGTACAATACAGACAACCAGGATACAAAACAGTTATCATTTTTGCTAAATCTGGAAACAATGCCTGCACCACTTACAAAAAGAAAAAAAAACAATTGTTGCTTTTGAGCAAAGTTTTTTTTCTTCTATCTAATCCTCAAAAAAGGGCTGAGTCATCTGAACAGAGTTCACAGATCATGAAAGGGCACCGTAAGCTAGTTAATATTTGCAGTGGGAAATGATAAGGACAAATTTAGCCCCTTCCAGTAACATTTCCTACATTTTTCCTGTGAGAGATAAAATGTAACAATGGACAGCGGTGGTTAATCAACAAGGTCAAGATGAGGTTAGGTGGCAAATGAACACAGTAAGAACTATGTTCAGATAACACACAAGCACAAGAGCTGTTACGGGGTCACATTTTCCATTGACTGGTAAGTAGCACCACAATAACCATGAAGTGGAGATGAGTATGCAACTAAGTGGTGCTGTTTCAACACTATAAAGTGATTCAGAGTGAAGGGCACTGGGATGGCTGAAGGGTAAAATAAGTGAAAAAAAAACAAGAGGGAGGATGAATAGAGGAGAAAATGGATGAGAGCTGGAATCCACCTACAATACTTTCCTCATGTCATCACATCTGCGCGCACGCACGCACACACACACACACACACACACACACACACACATTACACAACAGGAAGTTGCAGCCCCTATGCGCAGGCGGCTGCGACATTTTCAGCGTGTGCTCTGTTTTCTCTCAGTATCGGTGCTGGTTGGGAGTTTCTCCGATATTATCTATCTTTTCTCAGGCCCACTGTGCAGTCCAGCAAGGCCCAGGAAGCACAGCTACACCATAAAAAAAACATTCCTCACAGGAAGCACATATACTGCTGCAGCAGAAAGTGACATATTTTGTGAGGAAAACAAAACAGAGACTAACTTTTACATGTCTTGCTTAAATGGTTTGACTACTGTGTAACAAGATGTGGTAAAATATGCTGAGATCAGTTTCAGAGCCAGGAGTACATCACAGTCACGGTGCTTTACCATGTAATCCTCTTCCAGGTGTGAAGCATTTGGTCTGCTCAAACGCCCGAGCCACCACTGCTCCTCTCAGCATGCTGGTGATTGAGTCCACCTGAAGAAAGCACAAGGGTCAAGCTGGTGCACTTACATAATACAGTTTCCCTCTAGGCAGAGTTTAAAAGTATGTGCAGGGAAGCAAAAACTGCTGCCCAAACATAACCAACACCTGCATCTCTCGCTCTCTCTGTAACACACACACACACACACACACACACACACACACACACACACACACACACACACACACACAATCCCACGAAGCCCCAGTCAATACAATTTGCTATGCAGTATGTAAACAAAGCTGGGGAAACTGCACTACAATAAAACAAATGACAGGAAGTAGCCCAAAATTGCAGAGACAGCAAAGCATAGTTTTTTCTGCTTTTCCACTGTCGATGGAGACATCCTCATAAAACTTTTCGTGGATGTTGAATGCATAATCAGATATGGTCAACCTTTGCTCCAAATGTCTCAGAAAGGTCATAGGTCAGCGTAAGGCTGTCACAATGCTCACTTCCTGTGCACGATTCAAAAATAAAAATGCAATTCCTATTCTCCATACACAAAAGTCAAAGTAAATACTTTCCCCTTAAAAACACGAAGTTGCACATTGTTTTTGGGTTTAAAATGATTGCAATCTATCACACAATATAATTAGACAACATGATCCTTATCACCTTATCAAGATAAGAAAAAAGGTTAAATGTATTCCTTAGAGGATCAATAAACTATAATAAGATGTAAAAGATTGTCTATCTGGGATATCTGGATTTAACGAATGTTCGGGGACGAGAACTGCAAATAGTGAGAAAGTTAGTTTAGGCTTTGCACGAATAAGGCCGGTTACACACTGGATGCGTCGCGTGTCCGTTTATATTTCGGCTCCCATTTTAACAGGTTAGAGCTTACACACTGCCTGCGTGACACGCTCGTCTCAGGAGCGGTTCGAGCCGCGCCGAAAACACGTGCCTGCTAGAAATAGAACCGACGCCTATTTTTCACGCGACACACAAGCGTGTTGGAAGCGTTTCCAGGCAAAATAGAATAGGAAAAGATGTTTATATGTCGTTTAGACACAAATACATATTAATAAATGACATGTTGATGTTTAAAAGTCTCTAGGTTTTGATATAAATGCAGATATAAATGTAATAAAAAAAAAAAAGAAAATTGATTTTCTAATATTGCACCTGTCAATACAGAACGAAATATTCTGTAGCCTATTTTGCCGTCAATACTGCCGACGTTGTCTTTGCTGTAATCAAATCAGTATATATTTATGTTTAACATGGTTTTTCATTTTATCAATGGGAAACATACATGTGTCCAGACAAGGCTAGCAGCAGCAGCACCGCGTCAGACACGTTTCTGGTGTGTAAAGACAGAAAATTCCACGCAGCTGACACGCAACAGAAACGCCACGCTCACGCCACGCAGGCAGTGTGTAACCGGCCTAACTCCCATCAATCACATCTGCACAGATGTGAATTTGCTGACCCACCTGGCTAAACAGATGCTCCAGAAAGCTGTGAAGTTTCTTCTGCTTATCATGGGACAGCCACACACTGGAGGGCATCTCATCTCCTGCAGAGGTGCGGCAACAACATGTCAGCATTATTCCACTAATGTACTGTATTAAACACATGCACTATGTTGTCTTACTGCATCAACACAGCTATGATGGCAAATCCAGTATATGGGTCTGTTTTTTGCCTTTCTTTTAAATGGACATGCTCTCTGCTTTTAGGATGAAGAAAAAGGCAATATCTGAAATCACATACTGTATAACTGCAATGTGTGTGTATGGCTGTGTGACAGAGACATCTAAGAGACAGAGGGGAAGGATGTTTGACAGGATACACAGCTGTGTGAGATGTTAATGACAAATCCAGCTGAGATGTGTGGCCAAATGCCTGTCATATCCAATTAGATTCAACTTCAGGCTTTTTTGTTCACGTCTTCCAGAAGGTGTAATCATGCAGTAAGATTGTAATCATGGCCTGTCAGTTATGGGACTATTTTGCAACATTGTGGATGATTGGGGTTATGGATTATAACACTCAGATGGACACGTTTGTTTTTCTTGTTGGCCATAAGAAATGGCCATATAGATGTTATACAGTGAATTAATAATAAGTTATGTTATTTCTATCTGCCAAATAACTTTACTAATGTGTGATATGTGGAGGACAGTAATGCTTGTGTCCGCTGCGTTGCATTTGTGTACCTGAGTCCATCTCATCACTGTGAACATAGGAGCTACAGTGGCTGCTGCAGATACTGGTGAAGGAGGCAATGGAGTTTCTGTTGCTATTACAGTCACTGAGAAGAAAAAGGAGATACATGTTGAGTAAGAAAAAATACATTTTTACTGTCCTTTTTCAACACTTGTCATTCTGATATTGTATGTATGTAACTCTTTTGTAACCACATTTCACTTAGCTTTCACCTGTATGAGTCTCTGTTGCTTATTGTGTCGTGTCCAGAGTCCTCCTGCTCATCCCCTGCCACGTTAAAACACACTTTCTTCCCGTTCCGCTCCCCCTTCTCTCCCTCGCTCTCTGCCGATATGTAGCTCTCTGGGGTCCTCGCCTCTGACGCAGGAGGGTGGGTGATGGAGGATAAGAGGCTGATGGAGAGAAAAAATAGAGGAAGGAGAAAACGGTGGAAAGAAAGAGAGAAGGAATTACTTAAAACAGCTATGATATTTGAGACAGCAGGATAAAAAGTACTACTTTGATTACACAGGAATGCTACACAGGAAGCTCTTACATGTGCCGCGGCACTGTGACATATTTAACTGTAAATACAGTATGTACAGTATGTGCTTACTGTACATCTGCGTGGGCTCCAGTTTGGGCTCCAACAGCTGACTGAGTGTGCCAAACAAAACCTCAACTTGTTTGTGCTTGGCTTCCGCACGACAGCTTTAGATGGTCAGGGATCCATGTCGTATTAATAGATTCAAACATGTAGCAGGGTACAGCTGTGTCAACACGCTGCAACTCTGCTGCAAAGATCAGATCCCCTGTCACTGTCACAGCTGGCCTGTATTCTATCAGACAGCAGAAGAGCAGGAAGAGGCCGGCCGGGATATTTTCACAGTTGCAGCAACACATGTTGGCATTTAAAGCCATATTCCAATAAATGCTAGGCTTTTTTTTAATCTCTCCACACGCACACACTCTGACACCCCATGCCTGTTTACATTTCAGCCTCATTTTAATTTCTGTCCACTTACATTTTCCATTGTGTCATAACATCGGCCTTGAGGACATTACAAAGCGGAGGCATTCGGGAGGGGCTGCTTGAGGCCACTCCGAGTAACGTAAAATAAACAACCTGTTTCCTTCGTGCTACCCAAGTGCATCTCAGATTTGTATACCTCTTTATGATTTTAAACACCTCTCCTTTCCCCTCATTCCTCTTTCTCTGCATTGACCCCCTTTTCTACCCATTCACAAGGCTGACTAGGCCACAGAGATGCCCTCATTATGGTCCACTCCAGGAGCTGCCACAATGCCCCTCCAAAGCAGAGTGGCATTCCATCACCATGGAGAAGCTCTCCAGCCTCTGGGATTGGCTATTGGTTCATAAAGAAGTGAGCGCAGTTTGGGGCCTTTGGGGTGCAAAATATCAGAGGGAGCAAGGGAGAATAACAATGACTGGATCAGAGAAGGGGCTTCAACAGAGAGAGTGGAGAAAATAAAAAGCGAAAAAGTAGGCCAAAGTGCACCACTGCTTATCGCAAGCAATCAGAAAGATCTCTTAATCTATCACAGGGAAGCTCCGTAACCCACTTCGACACATTAAACCATTGGACATCAATCGCCTTCACAGAATCTAGAGGTTCATCTGCATTACAAAACTCCACGGTAGGCAGTTTCTTGATAGGATATTTGCATGCTTTGATCCACGCTGAGGTAAATAAGTCAGAGGATCCTATAGCTCTGAAACCGCTGCCATTCAGGACGCTATTAATGATGTGCAAAGAATAAGAATAAATATGTTAAAATGGAGGAGAGTGGGTGTTTTATCCAGGATGGGAGGAGGTCCTGATACAGTATAAAGCCTGTCACGGGGCACGTCCTCACACAGCTGTGACCCCTCGCCTGTGGCCCCCGAGACAAAGGTTCACAGGTCACTGCCTCAAAATGGATTCCTCTAGACAGAATCAGCCAAGAAATTATTAAACATCTTTCAATGTCCAGTTCTTTTCCTAAATTACTTGAGGAGGGGCATCAAGTCAAAGTTGTGCTGTCAAAGTTAGTCACACCCAGCACAGAAAGAGAAAGGAGGCACAGACAGTGAACAATGTCTGCGTCAGTATGTGCAGGTGGGTGTGTAGAAAGCAAGTCATAGAGGAAATGAGACCGGATAAAGAGACAGTGAGATGTAGAGAGCTAGGAGGGAAATGGTAGGGTGTGTAGTAGTAGTAGTGACCCTAGGCCAGTTAACGAACCGGTTAATTTGCAACTAACCTAATGAGGTGCTTAGGAGGAGGTATAGAGGTCAAGGCAATGCTTCCAGACTGCAACTACTAGCAATACAACCCATATTAGTTCCACCCCTGTGAAATACTCATGCCCACCCTCATAGCTCAATCTTAACAAGCTCCTGAAGTGTGCATGTGTGTGTATATTTGCATGTTTAAACAGATAGCGGCTGGTAAAAGGTCATTATCCCCCCACTAGCTGTGTCTCGGGCCCTTTGAATGCACCTGAAAACGACTCTACTAATTGGCACTGACAGGAGCATGACAAAATTTGTCCAGACTTGGTCATTAAGAGCCCTGCTGTGGACTCAACTCATTATTACCACAGCTAGGTGACAGCTCCGCTCCATCTAGCGACTTTTAATGTCATTCTCCGAATGCTGCCGCCTTGGCTGAGGAGACTTCTAATGACTGAATCAATCTAATCATCATCTAAAGATTCAGAACACATAAGTCAGCTGTCCACCAATAATTACCAACTACTGCAGGGGAAATCTGGAAGAGCTGGAAGTTTCTTTCTTATTTAGAAAGGGCTTCTCACTTCATAGGTTTTACACACAGTGTGTGTATTCAATTTTCAATTCAATTTATTTGTGTGTATGTGTGCACGTGTTTTTCTGC
Source organism: Perca flavescens (assembly GCF_004354835.1). Taxonomy (NCBI): domain Eukaryota; kingdom Metazoa; phylum Chordata; class Actinopteri; order Perciformes; family Percidae; genus Perca; species Perca flavescens. Next base: position 14,571,043 of record NC_041352.1, read on the forward strand.
ATACTGTGCATGCATATATCAATGGTCCATTGTTGTTGAATGGCATTTCCAGAGGGCACCTGGCCTCATGACACACCCTTTACATCACTGAGATTCTATTTCCTGTTTGGGGGTGGGGGAAGTAGAAGTGGAGCAGTGTTTCCCATTTCCTTTCCATAGCCTCGTGTGACTCCAAACAATGAACCCAGCGACCATGCTGAACACAGAGAGTCCAGCCAGGAAATACTGATCTAACACACATACCGTATCAGGAAGCATAGGCATACCTTTGTGCGCCAAATTGTGCAGACATATAATCGAGAAAACCACCAAACTGACTTAATGTTTCCGTTTATCCCCTGCATTCTGTTTCTCTCTCTCTCTCTCTCACACACACACACACACACACACACACACACACACACACACACACAAACAGGTGCTAGGGTAATGACCAAAATGTATGCCCGTCAAGATGCAGGCTGCTAAAGTTACAGCGTGTTATATGAGGCAATCTGGTTTCAAGGGACATTTATAATCAAGTGGAATAGAATCAGCAGGAGGGTATCTTTTCCCATCATAAAACAAAAAGTGATTTGAAGGGTTTAAAAAAATATCAATTTCACTCTTTGTTTTGCAATTTGTGGGAAATATGTTAAAATAGATTAACTTCAAACTCAAAGCCATTTAATGAAACGTCGGAATCAGAATCAGCTGATAACACAAACATAACACTGTGTCTCACATGGGAATAGTTTGCAGGGGGTTGTGCATATGAGAAACAAGTAACGTGTTGATTGCGTGAGTGTGTGTGTGTGTGTGTGTGTGTGTGTGTGTGTGTGTGTGTGTGTGTGTGTGTGTAATTTAACCACTTGGATCTCTACATTCAGGTTCAGATTTTGTATATGCTGTAAGTGTGTATCTATAGCCACTCACTCATGAATATGGGCACCGTGCGTCTCCATCTCTTTGACCACCATGGTGAGTTTGTAGAGGAGTTTTTGGTAAGCATCCAGGGTGAGCAGGTCTTCCTCTCTGAGCAGGAAGCGAAGGCCATGACCCTCTGTCCTGCCCAGGCTATGACCTGATGGTGCGGCCATAGTGGTGATAGTATGCTGGACATTGACCATGGGGTTAAGCTTACCTGAGGCAACACACACATGCAAGAAAAAAAACAGCACCATTTAAAAAGTCTGAAATTTCAAAGCAGATTCCAATGAATATGCATTATTCCACTGTGCAGGTGCTCCTTACTCACCCTGCTCAGCACTACTGCGTCCTCTCTTCTCCAGTGTGTTCTTCCTGTTGTCCAGCTGCACACCAAAGGCACTACCCAGAGAGGTGGTGGTCTTTGGGTAGGACACCTCCATCACATTGATATGACAGTTTGTAGGGCAAAAGTCGCTGCTATGAAGGGGGGACACCTTGGCTTTAGCCTGCTTAAAGGTGGGCCACGCTCTGTTCTTCAGTACCCGAGCAAACTGTACATACAATAGCAAAAGACAGATACAGGTGGTTTAGAGATAAAACATGTTTTCTTTAATTAAAAGTGAAAAGATAATTTGTGAGAAATATGGGTAGAGATTTGCACTGTAATGGCACTTCCCTCAGATAATGCCATTCTATGGTACTATTGTCTGGTAGCTTTATAATCAATAGTATCCAAGGTAGGGAATAGGAATTTAAATGACAATTTTAGAATAGGCAGGCTTCAAAAGTCTGAATCATAGCCTTATATAGCTGATGTGTACCTCATCAGTGCAAGAGTAAGAGGCTCCATGTGAAACACACTAGAGAATATCTGTCAACTAAATGTTCGGTTTTGTTTTATATACATGACAGCTGACGCCTGAAGAAAAGCATAAACATCCATTACTGTACATTTCCGACATTCCTCCATTTTTTTTGTGGCAGCTCAAATATTTAACCCAAATCAAAGATCCAAGACAGACACATAACATCGTCATTGTTAACATATGTGAAGAACTCCAGACTCCAACATGATTTAAATTAACAAGAATTAAATTAAACTGATGTATAGAAGCTCATTTCATTACTTTGTAAGATTATATGATGGCATGATTTTATTATGTGTGGTTTGATTTGTAATTTCAGCTACCTCCAGATTGTACGTTTCCACTGAAAAGTATCTTGCTTCAAATAAAGTAAAGATTATTTTCAGATATGTTAACAGCACATCAATCCGTTAAATGAGAAAAATTCCCCCGGGTGGCTTAATGCTATAGAACTTCTATAGAACATCGTGTGTTCAGGAAACCTCCTGAACTTGCCACGAGATAGCATCTCCATGTAAAACACAATACGCAGGGAGTCCAAAGGACTGCTTAGATCCAATAGAGCTGATACAGAATATCACAAGCACATTTGTTCTTCACAACATTTGGTTGCACTTTTCTTGAACTCTCCATCACAGGGCCTGCATCCTGTCTTGGATGTTACACAGCAGATGGTATAAGCAACCGGATCAGTTTTTAGCAACTTGGGCTGTCAACCAACATAAGCATACCATAATGTGCATGTCAGCTAAGGAACTTAACCCAAACATGTCTTCCATGTTATCTAAGATAGCTGGAGAATGAAGCTTCTGCTCCAGGGTAAATGATATGCTCCAGATGGACCCCGAGCTGACCTCCTCTTGAGACTGAGGAGTCTCACCACATCTCTTGTTTGTCTCTAGATGTTTGTGGACACTTTATATTTCCAGGCCTCAGGTTAACATCTCTCCTTGTATCACTCTCTGTTCTGTCTTTCCTCTTTCATCCTTACTCTCTCTCATTTATTGCTCCTTTTCTCATTCTTCCTCTTTCGACCCCCCCCTCCCCTTCTCTCTAGGGGTCTGACAAGGAATGCTCCAGTGCAGGAGGGGATCTTACACAACAAAAGTCCTGGCTGTGGCTGTGCATGGCTATTTATAAGTGACTAGTAATGAATCCAAGACCCACTCTAATGTTGAGTCAGATCTTTTCCTTTTTACCCTCTCACGCACATTTGCAGGCACTGGGATGTTTGGCCTATAGACACATGTGAATGAAATGTGATGAAAATACTCTGGCTCTGTCAACAACCAGCTGTAACCTAATTACAAACACAGCGCCAGATAATACTAAATATTGCACACACATTCACAACATAAAAGTCAGTCAGTGACCGACATCTTGGCGAAATATTTCTTCTTACTCTCAGATCAGTGAGAACTAATTATTGTAGCACAGGAGCCTTCATAGACAGACACTTGTGTTCAACTGCACTGACAAAGTGCACATCTATGTCTCTTAAGTACATTATTAGTATGTCTCCCTCACTTGCCCACGTTCTTTATAAACGTATGGGAGATTCTTTTCAATCACAGCAAGTGAGCAGTGGAGGTCGTTTTAAAAAGTTCTATTACAATGCATCTACGTTGAATTAGTTCAGCAGGACAAGAACCACAGTGTGGTACCACATTGGAGACTATTTAAAAGTGGTGTTTCTACACCAGCTGCATCATGTGTCTATTATTGTCAATCTAGAGAATTACAGAAGACAGAGTCCATTTTCATGGTTCCAAGCTGCATGAAAATATACATATGAAGTTCATAGTGAAGACAAATATCATCCAGAGCAGAGAGACAAATGAAGGGCCTCTTTGTTACCTTTCTGTAGTTGGTGATACGCCGGTTGATGTGCTCCACCCTCTCACTGCACATGGCGCTGAAGCGTACCTGCAGCTCCTCTGGGATCACATCACAGCTGGAACTCAACGTTCCACACATCTGCACCAGCGTGTCATCATTACGCGCCAGCGCCTCCAGGATCTGGTCAGAGAAAGGGCAAACAAAGGCAGGGATGATTAACTGACACGCACATGCCTACAAAAATCCCTTTTTGCAAAAACTGATGGGATGTAAATAAATGACCAAGCCTTTTTAAATTGGAAAACAGAACATAATTTGGCTGGAGGGCTAATTCCTCTACAGCATTTCATGAGCAGTTAAACTGATATCTAAAATGTCCATGTGCTTTTCATAAATCCATGGAGATAAACCCAGATTGTGATACATATGCTGTACGTATGTAGATTCTGACTTTCCAGATCAGACATTAGATATGGAGGAGGAAGAGAGAGAAAAGCAGGGGAGGAAATGTAACAGCAGGAAGAGACTGAAGCACACACAAAAAACCATGCATCCCAACAGTGTTCGCAATATTAAAATTCAACATCACACAGATCTCAGAGAACATCTGGGGCAGATGTTTATAATAATACTAAAATTATTTTCACTTTGGAAGAATAGGAAACGACTTATAGTTGAAGGGGATATGGGAGGTTTTATTTCTGTGCGTTGTCATTGGGTTTCATTTAAGATGGTGCTTTTAAAGACTTTAGAACACAAGGGCTGTAAATCTAGGCTAGTTTAAGACATGAATCCAACTTGTGATCTCTGCTGATTTACCAGAGAGATGTTGTTCATCATGGTATTTGGCTTAAAGATGCTGCAAACTGCTTTTTATTTTCCACACCAGCATGTGTGCATCTATGTCTGAGTGAATCTCCTTTCCTCTGTGTATCTTAAATCAATCATGATCATTCTGTGAACATTGACTCCAGGATGTAAAAAGCATGCACTTAACACAGCTGGGAACTAACATGACTAAAATAAAGCTGTCAGTTTTAACTAGCATCAAGCCCCTCAATATACACAGCAGGAGAGCCGTTGGCTGTACGTGTCTGTACTTAGTAACACAACAAAATGACTTTGTGGACATTTCAAACTTAAGGAAAAATGCCATGACAAAGTTTGTTTGAATTATCAGTCAGAATCTAATTAATTACAAATTCTACTGAGATTCCACTTCCACTCAAACAGCAAAAACATATAAAGAGAAATGATGACTTGTCAAAATAATTTTTTTGTTTATCTACTGCTACTCTGAAGCCCAGAAGCCTTGTCATGGTTTGTTTACATCTTTATTGTTCTCCCTGATGAAGCAAGGCTCAGCTCTGAGGTGATAAACCCCAACAGCACTATTCATCATCTCAAAAAGGTTATAACACTGTCCCTCTCTTTTCCTCTGTCTCCTCTCTCTCTTTCCTTCACTGCCATTCATTGCCACGGAGGAATAAAAACAGTAAGCGTAATGATAAAAGCTCAAATTAATTGCCATTAATTGAACTAGACATTCTACTAGGGCAGGACTGGGCCAGATTAACCACTGGGGCAAAAATGAGCTGTGGGCCTCTATTGAGCCCCTGTTCGTCCCACTTTCTGTGAATTGTGAATATATCCTGTTATACCCATCATATACTGTACAGTGCACACAGCACATAGCAGCTTTAATATATTTTTCCTACAGATCGATTAACCAATCTGTATTCTTCAACTGGAATACAAGTGATTATTAAAACTAGCCTTGTGGCTGGACCAAACAAATCCAAATAATTGAATTACCAACATCACTGTTTTCAAAAGATAAATAGTCAGAATCCCGCATATTTAAACCAACATCTACAAAAATGTCAATAAACCAATCAGCCTAAAGTCCAGTTAAGATGTCCACATTTTTAAAATGGTCATACAGGAATCCAGAATGGGAAAGAAACCGTAATGTACAGATGATACTTCTATTTATTGTTATCAAGTTAAATGTGACAATCTATCATATTCTATAGATAGGAGATCATATCATTTAGCCCTATATGTATCCCACTAACTGAACAGACAGAATACCTTTGCAGTGAGGCTGAAGAATCCCTTGGGTTCGACCATCTTTTCCAGCACATGACACTTGATGCCGGCCGTGCTATCATACTCATACATCACTCCGTACTCCAGGTGGACATTGTCTACTGTCAGACTTACATGGTCCTTCTTCCCGTCGATGATTGCTATAGTGCTGAATTTGTCCATCACCTCTGAGATGGTAGAAACACAGAAGAACGAAGAGACAGTGGAAAACCAGGTCTCACACAAAATATGGCACACATACACAAATCACAAAAATGATGTACTGATCATGTTCTGTAATAAACACAAAGAATCCTTATCTTCACCGCAAAAAGTGTTTTCATCACTGCACACTCTGCACTGTAGGAGGTCTCAGACCACCAAATCTGCAGTTCATTTTAGAGGAAGACCCTCTGCACATGGCTTCCCCTCCATCATCCCCCCAAAAATGAGCAATTTCAAGAGCATTAAGTTAACCAGCCCTAAGCTAAGGCGATGACTTAATATGGCAATAAATCCTGCCTCAGAGCGGTTTGCTACGAAGGGAATAGTTCTCCTGTTTAACTCGCTCATTGGGATTAATAAATCGTAGGAGGGAATTAACACTTGATGAGCCAGACTAACAAACTCCAGATGTATGGAGCTAAATCAGGGCCAAATGTTTTGTTCATTTGAAAAAAATATATATAGTTGAAAAAATAAAGCTTGAAATTGAAAATTTAAGTTTTGGTCAAAACTTGGAAAAAATAAAACCATGTATTCAAACTTAAAATAAGTGTACCAATTTTTCTTTCAGTTTGAATAAAATATAGATTAAATTCTGGAATTATTTTGAATAAATTATAAATTTTCATTTTTCACTTTAATATTTGTTTTCAGTTCCACATTTCATGTTTTCAGATTCAAAACTTATTTTTTTTACGCCTTCAAATCTTTTTTTTTCGGTTTCAAATCTTTTTTTTTCGTTTTCAGATCTGTTTTTCACTTTCAGATAATTTTTTTTTCGGTTTCAGACTTTTGGCCCTGATTTTGCGTGGGGGGCGTGGCTTCAACTCAGAGGGGCGTGGGATTATGAGTGACAGCCTAACAACGAAGGCAGAAGACTCCTCTGTCATGTTGACTTCAGGAAATGGTGTTACTGTGAGAACTATGACTGAATGCTTTCTATCCACTATATACATGTGATGTTTACTTAATAAACTGATGCAAGTGACAAAGTTCCATTTAAAAAATTGTATTGGACAACACATGGTACCAATTACACTATAAGAGCAATAAACTGATTGTGCAGTTCGGCAGGAACAATGACTTCTCCCACTTCCATGTATGACATTGAATGTAGCACCACAGTATTCACTCGGCAGTCAGCATAGCGTCCGCTCCGCCAAGGCAACCTGCTGGCGCAGCCCACAGGTAAGACATGTGAAAGATATTAGCCTTTTTGAATAGATACTTTGGGACATTATCCCCGCAGTGGCATTAACACATAAAGGGAAAATAGGTGGACAGCTGGAAATGAAGCATCGCTAGCACAAAAGTTAGCATTAACTAACGTTAGCTTCACACTAGCTGGTGTTTTTACACCAATTTTAGTGTCCAGCTCAAGTTTTTTGACTTTAACGTGTAGTGGTCTTTGTTAACCTCTGTTTGTCAGAATGACCATAACTCGACAGTGGCTGCCTGCAGCCGTACAGCCTTATAAAACATATAATATAAAAATGTAAATGGTCTACATATAATGTAAAACATTATAGATAACTAACATTGCTAGTGTTACCTTTTCATGGTTCGTTTAAACAACATAACTTGTCCTGGTCCGCTTTGTTAATCAATCAATCAATCAAAGCTTTTATTACGGACACACACGGTCCAGAAAACAGACAGTAAGACATACAAATACAAAAAGACAAGTTAGTGTATTCTGATACTTAAGTTAGGCTGTGGTAGAAGCCTTCAAAGTTTGCCCACTTGGCATATTTTGTAAGGCATAACTGTCATGCTGTTACATGTAACGTTATAGTGTAAAACGTAATTTATCAGGTCAGAGCATTAATGTAAAGTCATATTTGTCTACTCTATAAAAGGAGACCTTCTTCACTGCAGCCAGTGTCAAGTTATGGTCATTCTGACAAACCGAGGTTAACAAAGACCAATACACGTTAAAGTAAAAAAAAAACTTGAGCTGGACACTGAAATTAGTGTAAAAACACCAGCTAGTGTGAAGCTAACGTTAGTTAATGCTAACTTTAGTGCTAGCGATGCTTGATTGCCAGCTTTGTCCAGCTGTCCACCTATTTTCCTTTTATGTGTTAATCACAAAAAAAAATGCCACTGAGGGGATAACGTCGCAAAGTATCTATTCAAAATGCTAATATCTTTCACATGTCCTACCTGTGGGCTGGTGCCAGTGAATACTGTGGTGCTATAAGTCATACATGGAAGTGGGAGAAGTCATTGTTCCTGCTGAACTGCACAATCTGGCACAGTTTATTGCTCTTATAATGTAATTGGTACCATTTGTTGTCCAAAACATTTTTTTAAATGGAACTTTGTCACTGGCATCAGTTTAAGTAAAAATCACATGTATATAGTGGATAGAAAGCATTCAGTCATAGTTCTCACAGTAACACCATTCCCTGAAGTCAACATGAAAGAGGAGTCTTCTGCCTTCTTTGATAGGCTGTCACTCATAATGCCACGCCCCTCTGAGTTGAAGCCACGCCCCCCACGCCAAATCAGGGCCAAAAGTCTAAAAAAAAAAAAAAAAAATATCTGAAAGTGAAAAACAGATCTGAAACAAAAAAAAAAAAGATTTGAAGCCGTAAAAAAAAGATTTGAAGCCGTAAAAAAAATAACTTTTGAATCTGAAAACATGAAATGTGGAACTGAAAACAAATATAAAAGTGAAAAATGAAAATTTATAATTTATTCAAAATAATTCCAGAATTGAATCTATATTTTATTCAAACTGAAAGAAAAATTGGTACACTTATTTTTAGTTCAAATACATGGTTTTATTTTTTCCAAGTTTTGACCAAAACTTAAATTTTCAATTTCAAGCTTTATTTTTTCAACTATATATATTTTTTTTGAATGAACAAAACATTTGGCCCCGATTTAGCTCCATACAGATGAGCCTGTTTGGAGCTCTGAACTGGAGAGGGCGACAGGCTTACGTTGCTGCAAACAAGCATGTGTTACATCCGCGGACACCTTGAGCATAATTTCTTTTCCCAGATTCTCATGTAGTTTCTGTGTGTGTTCTTTGCGTGTGTGTGTGTGTGTGTGTGTGTGTGTGTGTGTGTGTGTGTGTGTGTGTGTGTGTGTGTGTGGTCACCTTCTACTTTACACTCAAAGCCGTCTCCATTCTCCTCAGGGCTTGCTTTCTGGTTTGTTTTCTGGTTGTCCTCCTGGGCACTCTCACTGTTGTTGTACACCCACTTAATAGTGTCTTGCTGCATAGGATTACAATAAAGGAATTCTTAGAAGTTTAATGAAAATGTTTTTGCATCATAAAAAAAATATGAAACTTTTGTCCCTATCAAATGATTGTTAGCTATTTATACTTTGAACTTACATTGAATTGTAAAACTCCTGTGTGTTTTCGCTAATTAAATTGACTGGGAACATTTAAGTCACACGACTGTCAACACAAATTAGTCTATTGACAGGTCTAACAGGTGGCATTTCTATTGCTAGGAAGATGGTCGATGATGAAAAATAAAACTCTGAACACAGTACACAAGCTGAGGTTTGGGTTTCGTGCAGCATGTTTAGCTGATTCTGCCCAGATATGGTGTACAATGTCACAGTTGGGTTGGCAGAGCATACAGTGAAAAGCCTTCACAAACATATGGAAACATGGTGCTTGGTGAGACCGCAAACGCAAACCCATGCCAGTCTCATCAACCCACTCTAGCGTGCCACACAACCCTGCGTGTGCGTGTGTGTGTCGTGTCTGTCTGTTCTCCCGTCTACGCACCCGAGCCCACAGTGGGTTTTCCTGCCAAGGCTTCATGCTGTGCCTTCCTACTGGTCTGTGGTCTTCTAGTATACAACCACAGAGAGACAGAGAGAGAGAGAGAGAGAGAGAGAGAGAGAGAGAGAGAGAGAGAGAGAGAGAGAGAAAGGGGGGTGGTTCCTCTGCGTCCATACTTGATGTAAACCAGATCTCCAGTAGTGTTGTGGAACCCTAAAGTGCTCATTAAGCCTGAAGTCTCAGTGGGGCTTAATTATAGTGACACACTACACTAACTCACATCATACATACACCCTTGGGTTTCTATTTTCACACAATTTTCCCACCTTCAACAGGTGGACTGAGCTTGCTCTCTCCCCGTACACTGATGTCAACCACAAAAAAAAAAAAGAAATGGCAGGCTTATCCTCCATCTTTCTCCTCCCTCCAACAATCTCACCCACCCTGAGCTCCAGCCACCCCCAGATCCTTTCCCACCTCTCTCTGCAGCCTGCTAGTCTCCCACAGCAGGCCCACCGCTGTGAGCCAGAGGTCAGCGCTGGAGGAGCCAAAAATACTATTATTTCTGCGTAATGACCCAAGAGAAGGAAAGAGGGAGTCAGAGAGAAAAAGAAAGAGAGAGAAAGAGAGGGATGAAGGTAAACGGGAGCTAGGAACTCTGTCTGCTATGTTTTTTCTCAGTCAACTAGTCCTTTTTTCCCCTCTTTTCTGATCTTTCACACTTCTCTAGTTTTATTACATAACTATCAGATCAATCAACATACAATCCAAATTATCTTAACTTTCTACCAGTGAGGTCATGGGAAGGCAAAGTGTGACATCCAAACATAATTGCAATTTTTTTTTAAATAATTAATAACTAAATTCTGAGGGGACTATATCTTCATAATGCTCATAAAGTCGGGTATGTTTTCATTTTTATTTCACGTATGATACCCTAAATACCGGTAATAGGTAAACACTTTCCCCCTGAAATAAAACTGCAGAGTTTAGTTAAGTTTATTCCCTTCCTTTCCTCCCATCTCACCTGTGTGGGTCGCCGGTACTTCCTGCACGCGGTGACATGAGCGATGACGCTGGCATGACTCTCCTTGCTTACGTTGATACCGTTCACCTTGATGATGCACTGGCCTGGGTGGAGACCGGCAATGGCTGCCACTGTGCCTGCCGTGAGAACGAGACAAGCAACGAGAAAGGAAAGGCGTCACAGGCAATAACCACTGCACGTTACCATGCAGGTGAGAGCTGCATCAGGATGAAACAAACACCAGTGCATCCCAAAATAATAACTGTCACATCCTGTACACAAAATTGTGTTGAACAACATTACATTTTCTCCTTTGTATTTTCAACTTTGTTTCCTGTTTTGGCAGCTCAGGAGGAGTGCGAGAGAGAGCGTGGAGAGGAGGGAAGTTGTTTATCTGGGGTAGAGGAGGGCCTCTCTGAGGGATGTGATTCAGACCATACTGTAAGACAACTTCAAGGTTTACAGCTATCACAAGGAAGTGCATGGCAGACTAAATATTCCTCCCATTTGTTTTTATAGCACCTTAAACACACCATGCATATTTCACATTGCAATATACAGAATCTGAACTCCTCTCGCCAAGTACTGTAAGAATAAAATTATTGAGCTTTACTGCTTTAACTTTGATTAGAAAGTATATTAACAGACAGGTGCACTGTACAATAGAACAGAAAAACAGGCTGCAGTCCAACACAACAAAAGGGTCAATACGATAGGGACTGCAAGGACGTAAACAAGTCGTACAAGATGCAGAACTCTAACATTCATACTATTGGGGTTGCATCTCTTCATGTGTGTGTATATTTATCTATTTTTGCTTTCCTGTTACAGACTGATATAATGCAATAATCAGTAGCTCCTTCTGTAGTATAGGGTGTATGTTTTGAAGTGTTATTGTTTTGCTACTTAGCACTAATGTGGATATGACTGGCCTTGCCTAGTCTGGCTAAAATTGATGCCACAAACTAAAAATGTATTTCATCTGTCATCTCTTCCTGTCTCAGTTTCTCTGCCTCTAATTGGTACTACCTGCTCCTGTTGACCTCGGACACCAGGGGATAGCCGCTGTTATGACAATCCAAGGGATTAGACACCTTCTACATCATCAGCTTTGTCTCGGGGGATCAGAGTATCTACTTAAACACACAGCAGGTTCCCAGGCAATCGCATCATCAAGCCAACACAGACACAGACACAGACACAGACACACGCACACGCACACAGGCACGCATGCACGCACATTTCTACACTGCTTCCCACTAAGATTGCTTAAGGAAAAAAAAACAAGATTTAATTCCCCTGAGAACAGCCAGACAAGGCCATAGATTGTTTTTTGATTGGACCCTATCTTGTGCCAGCCCTGATAGCGGTGCTACTAAACATGTTGTGTTCGGAGAAAAACAGGGAATCTGATGAAAAAATGCTCAGTGCTTCTTCATCACACAGAGCAACTGAACCGCTTAGAAAAAATGTGTATAGGTACGTACAATAGGAAAACATTGTAATGTGGAAAGTGACTGATAATAACCAGCTAATTCTCTGTTTTGGCAGCACCATTAACCAACAAGCTGAGCCACATGGAGAGCGTGAGCGGGGAAAATAGGCCCCTTGTGGCCAAGTCACGCACACCCCTAAATACTGGTGTGGCATCTGCTCGCCAGCTGTGCCACAAAAACAGAGAGGTGATGGGAGGCCTTTTTCTGATGAATCGACAGCTCGAGTATAAGAGGTGGCAATCGCTTACCTCTCCCGACAGCATGGACTACAGAAGGACCAAAGCCACGAATCTGGAAACCCAACCCATCAGCCGAGTCAGGGATCTTAACCGTCCTGGGGACAAGAGGAGGGAAAAGGATACAAGATAACTTTAACAATATCTCTTTGATCGTACCTTTTAATCATTTCTATATGCACACATCAATGCGTGTGTATATGCAGATCTGACGTACTCTCTTGGCTTGGTGCTAACCAGCACCCTGAGGGGTCCCTTGCTGTTAAAACACTGCCTAAGGAGAACTTCCACTTCAGGGAAAGGCCTGAGGAACACCAGGTCACCATTTATGGCAAACAACTTCTTCCCCACCTCCAGGCCAGCCATCTTAGAGAAGAGAAAAGAATAGATGATAGAAGTATTGAGTCAAGCATCAGGTCTTGATGTCATACAGAATCACAATGAAATGTTTTTAGCTTCAAGTTAACTTTTTTGGTATACAAACACCAATATTCCCAAAGGATTTCTAAGTGTATCAACAACAAAGAAAACCGTACACAGTCCCAGTCATAGGAGACAGGATAACTTTTATCTATTAGCTTACAGCTGGATCCTGTTGTGGATTTCATTGTCCCAGACTGAATATTTAAAAGCAAAGACACACAATAACAGTCTCTATGCAATCCAGACCTTTAGGGCGCATTCAGTGCTACTTCAGGGCTGGAGGGAATTATGGGTCATGCGCTCAGAGTGATCATATTTGCCGTCAACCTCCTCGGTCCCATTTCCATCTAGCAGATCAAAGCTAAGCACCAAAGGAGACCTCAAAAATATGGCGCCCTTTAATGCGCTCTATTTCTGCATGAAAATGTGTCTAACGTTAGCATCCGTGTCTATCATCATAAAGCAGGTTAGAGGTTTAGATTTTTTATGACTGATGATCTAACCACATTATAACAACAAAAGGCTTCTGCTGACTGCCGCTCAGCTGCTATAAAGGCATCACAGCTTTGCAGAATAACTTCTGGAAAATAAAATCAAATGCAGCAAAATGGTGTTAAATAACAAAGGGGAAACACTGAGCCACAGTTTGAACACAACATAAAGCCAAAAGCACCCTTAGATCTAAGGCCCTACTTTGTTACAATATAGAATTACGTGGATTTATTCTCTTATGTATAACAGGTAAATCCACTCAGTGAGGATCCAGCTTCAGCAGAATTAATAACAACATGATTTTGGAAATCAATTAATTCAATAAACATGTATGTACTGTGTGTGTGTGTGTGTGTGTGTGTGTGTGTGCGTGCGTGCGTGCGTGCGTGCGTGCGTGCGTGCGTGGCGTGCGTGCGTGCGTGCATGCGTGCGTGTGTGTGTGTGCATTCTCACCTCAGCTGGGGAGCCCTTCTCTACAGATTTGATGATGGGGACTCTGTTTCTCTCTTCCATGGTAAAGCCGTAGTCTCCATCACTGGGCCTTATCTGGAAGAAAACGACACATCTCCCCTTCAGCAAAATTCCAAGCCAGCAGACCGAGACATTTTCACAGAGCACAAAAAACACACACACACACACACACACACACACACACACACACACCAGAAGCAGATACTGCTACAGACTGATAGCAGCCATGGTAGTATTTGCTCACTTCTCGGAAAAGAATGCTTACTGAGATATAAAATAGACTTTTCCAGTGTTATGACTTTTTCTTTTCACAGCTGTGTGCTTCCTAATGATTCACTGTGCTGTTCGTTTGCTTTGAGTTGTGGGTACGTAATAGCAAAGTCATAGTATATTAGACAGACTGGGAGTTGATCGGTCAGTAAGCCACCAAAGGGTATTGTGAGTGAGGGCTTACCAGGAGAGACTTGGAGATGACGTTCTCAACTATTTTCAAGTCGTGCTTCATAGGTTTGTGTTTGGTGTTGGAGCCCTCCATCTCCTCATCAGCAAAGAAACGAAACAGCAATGGCTCGTCCTTGAATTCACTCTTTTCCAACACTGAAGGAGATAACAACAAAGTCATGAATGACTGAAATGAAAACTGAACATTGCTTACTTAATCATATTTCTGGTAAATATATTCTATTTTTGTCTATTCCAGGTAGGCATCGGTTTCGATTTAAACAGTATGAAAATCATGAGAAATGAGTTTTGTGATTCATCACAGCGAGCGTCAGGTTTGCAGTAATTTTTGTCTTATCTTTCTCATGGGGATGGTTATCATGGGGTTTGAGAGTTTAGAACCTTATAAATATTATGTAACTTTGACAAAAGATTATGGCAACAAATTGTACGGAAATTAATGAAAACCAATGGCTACATTAAATTGTATATTACAGAAACATGGTCTGCAAATTGGTCAGTCATGTGTAGTATCTGTGATCTGTGGTAAATGGGCTAAAACATGCAAAAACACTATTATTGTCTCATAAGACAACTGTAAGAAATTGCCTATTGATATTTAAAACTTGACTCTTTCGGGCATTTATTCTTTTTTGGACACAGGGAATATTACACTTCATTAGAGACATCAATGTCTAATGCTGTGCATAATTAGAATACTGTATATGGAAATGATCAATCAAGCACTTTTTACGAAGTTAAGATGTTTGAACATTATTAGTCCGATGCCAAATGGAGCAAGCCCAAGCACTTAAACACCAGGAAAGAAAGGGAGACCCTACCTTTGTGGCAAGATATCACTTTTGAATGAACCCAGTCTCCACGGCAACATAACGCCTTACCAAGACTTCATTTGGAAATGAAAAATAACCCTGAGGGGGAAAACAAAGTTTCCCTCTAACATTCCCTCACTTCATTTGCCTCAAGATCAGATACAGTGCCAATAGGTTTAACAGCTACATCGTCAGACCAAATAACTTAATGGCACGCATGGTAAAATGACCCTGAAAGCTTTGGAAGTGAAAGAAAGTGTGATGCTTGGGACTATTATGTTCCATAGATGTGCTGGTAATTTGTAGTGTGAGGCTTGAACTGTGGGTAGTTCGGAGCAGTTACATCATGGGGGTACAAGGAGACACGCTGTGACTCATACTGTAGTGTGTATGATGTGGACTTTGGCACGAGGGAAGCACAGAGTTAAAAACAAGTCTGGCTCACATAAACAAATTGTAACCATGGCTACTGACCATTTTGCACTTAAACTGACAAACATCCATGCGTTATCTGCCAAGTTCTCACAGCTAAAGCAAACCATGCATGTACCCTGCACTAGGTTACTTAAGTCAGATGCACACAAATATGCGTGAAGTTAATGATAGTGTGCATGCATACAGCCATTACCCTAACCGCACGCGCACGACGACGCACGCACGCACGCACGCACGCACGCACGTTCATTTACTGGATTGGAAAAAAGTTCTATTCCTATTGACACGCTAAGGGGATTATAAGTAGAATTGGACAGAGAACAAGGTTGTGTTCTAAAACAGAATGCTAAATGCCAGGCGCCCTCTGTGCGGTTTATCCAAAGTATTCAAATCTCATTTAGCCAATGATGGAGAGGATTCCACGGTTTGTGAACAGCAGGATCCAATTTTTTATTTTTTTTTGTCTGTTGAAATCCAGTGAAAAGTGCTTTACCGTGATGCATGAAGCCATTGTCGCACAGCTCCACCCCCAAGATCAATGCTTCCTCCCTGGTTCTGCAGTCCCCCTGCACCAGAAGACACAAGAAAGAGATGCAATGGAGATAGGTTTAAGCATAAAGAGTTAATAGAGTAAATGAGTCAAGGAAAAAAAAAAAGAAAGAGAGACAGGACAAAGTACATTGTACATTGCCCCTTCTTTGTTCCTGCATCCAAAAGCCCAGCAGAGCCACTCCACACTCTATCTGAACATAGCCAAAATCATATTTAGACAGCATAGCGTGACAGCTCTTGCAGTCCCACTGAAGGAGTGAGAGCTATTCCACTGGACTGGGTCAATCCCTGTCATATGACTACCAAACACACACACACACACACAACACATGGACTCATATGCACACACAAACATGTGATGTCTGCCATTGATTCTGTGGTGGTAGCCATATACATATAATTTCTTTGTTGTCATCCTGGACAGGACTATCAATCTGTCAACCTCAAAGCTTCCTGACAAAGTCAATAAAGCTCAGCTGTCGATTCAATTCTGCTTTTCTTTCTTCGTTTCCTTTCAGCTCCGCTCAGAGCCTTAAGTCTGTTGCACATTCGACGTGAGCCGCAAAACTACATATACAAGAATGGAATTGATGTCTTTCAAGCTAAGCATCGCTCATGTAAAACTTTTCACACAAATACAACAAAGCAAATTTTGTAACCTTTGGAATTACAACATTTTCATTCATTTATTTGAACATTTTGTTTGACTTTATGATCATATCATTATCATACTTCCAATGAAAGTTGATATTACAATAATACTGCTCATCCATTACTGTGGATGAAGCTAAATTAGGGTTTACCTGTGCAATAAGCCAGTCTATGAGCTTGTTGGCCATCACCACTGATTTGTAGGTCCGCAAATGGTAGTCCTTATCCCTGGATGGGCAGAAAACACTTCATGAGAAGGATTAGGAAAACAAAATTCTACCTTCAAACTTGGAGTGCGCCATTGTTACTATTCAACTCTGTGATTCCCTTCAACTGTAATAAACCCAGATGGTGAACATGTAAAGTAGTAATTCCTGGGTCAATTGAACTACAAATAGTGACAGAGCCTAAAAGAGGGCTAATAATTTCCACTGTCAGCAAGGCCTGGTCATTTTTCAAGCACTGGCAGTTGCGTCATAAATCTAAGTACGTTTCTGACAGTTGGTGACAACAAAACAGCATTCCTCCAGGCATGGCTGGTAACCGCCCCTGCAGTGTTTGGCCATGGGGTGCCCCATGTTAGTCTGGTGTTGCTGTTCTCAGTGTTACCCACACTGCCACACAGACAGACCCTGAGAATGCCGTCTGAAATGGAGCTGTGACTTTTCCCATGAACGCAGGGGCCTCCCCGGGGACACGCAGGGGCCGAGCTGCGGGCCGGGAAAGTCCAGAACCACCGTGACTTCCACGACTCCACCACATGCAAACACTCACTCAGACACACACGCAACCGCACATACACATGCCTGTCTTGCATGCACACACACACACACACACACACACACACACACACACACACACACACACACACACACACACACACACACACACACACACACACACAGTTCAGACAAGTCAAACATGACATGTGGGCCAAGTTAAAGTCCAATCTCAGCTGTCTGGAGCTGTTCAGAATGTGAAGCGTGAGGCCGAATGAGGCTGAATGCTGGTGTTTCCTCCACAATGGAACATTATGTTGCGTAACTGTATTTGACAGCCTGTGTTGGTCTCTGATGAGGACGGTAGTGTTGGTATTAGCCCATGAGGCACGTTGGCCTGCTGTGCCATGCATAAACAACCAGAAGAGAAGCAAGAGAAACCTTGTTTTTCCCCTAAATGGGATACTAGAGAAAGGGAGATTGGGGCTACAACGGCTGGTGCACAGTGATGCTGTCAGAGTGAAAAATGGGGGGTGAACAGGTCCAGTGGGCAGCCATATGTCAGGCATGAGGAAACAGCAGTTTGAGGAGTAACAGAAGGAAAGGTCAGAGAGGTGTTTTTGAAACTTGCTGTCCAAAGAAGAAAGTTTGCCTTGACATTTTGTTCGGGGTAAATGGATGATGGAGGCAAATGCTGCATTTTCAAAGTATTCTTTGGAATATATTATTCAGAGGATTCTAAAGTTCAAGATTCAATCAACTGTTTCAGTCCTGATTAATTACTCAAGAACAGTGCCCCATATCGTTAGTTATTTAAAAAATTCTACACATCCATCCATCAATATTGAGTTTCTGGAGGACTTATCAGCATAATGAAGAAAACTCAACTCAATATTTATTAGACGCTAAACTGAAATACCAGTTTTTCTATTCTGTACGAAAATCATTTATGAGTGACCTTTGCTGTATTGTGTGGGTTTGCAGCCTATCTGTATGTATATTGAATATATTTTCTCACTGCATGATTAAACGTATAACAGTGTGTACTGTGTATCAGCCTATAGTGGACATTTGAAACTGTGCAATGTGATTCTCTTGTGTTTTCTTGTGAGGAAAGTGGGGCGTGAGGCAGGAAGAAGCTGTGCAGGGGTTGCATAGTGTACGTTCCCCATTTCACTTCATCTGTCTCACTCTGCCAGGAAATTATACCTAATTAGGCAGTGGCTGGTTGCTCCAATTAAACTCTGGCATTCCCAGGCCCTGTGATGCATTGTACTGGGCTATTGAGAATGCACTTCACATAGATATGCTAGCTAACAACACACACACACACACACACACACACACACACACACACACACACACACACACACACACACACACACACACACACACACACACACACAACTCTAGTACACCAACAAGAGTATTTAAATCAAGAGGTTTGGTGCACGCACGCACGCGCGCGCACACACACACACACACACACACACACACACACACACACACACACACACACACACACACACACACACACACACACACACACACACACACAGCGTTTTAGTAGTTGCATTAAACAGAAATACAGAGAAGCTTCTATGCTGGAATACATACAGGATCAGTGTGCCCCCTTCCAGTTATGACACAGTTTTATTGTTGTGAAATTAAAGCTTTTCTTTAGGCCATTTGAAATCCAGCACAAACAGGCAACCTTGATGCAGTGCTTTGCAGTAAAACACATTAGCAGCCTGTTCCTCAAACTCTTCAAATGGAGTTAAAAAAACAACACAGCACACCAACGCATGCCAGCAAAAATACTCCTATAAAATGAGATTGCTCCACTTCTAACTCGTCAGACAAAGGGATGTTTCATCACATGTGCTAGAATTGCTGAAAAAAAACACCTGTTTTGCATTTGGGTTTAAGTGACTATTTCATGGGCAGACTGGATTTTTCTGTTCTCACATGTTTACACTAATTACCAATATAAGATGACTAACTGGTAGCTTACTTTTATCATTCCAAGTGTAAATCTGAATAACACATAATGTTACACACTCATTCCGAGTTCAGTATTGAAACTTTGAAAACAATGGTGTTGAACTACATATATCAAAATGGCTATTTTACTACTAAAACTAATACTGAGTGGCCCTTTAAAATGCTTTATAATTGAAATTAGACGATTTGTATCTGTGATGTATGGATTGAGCCATGTGACCCATACATAGAAAATCAACCACAACAAAGAAAAGAAAATCAGCTGTAGGTTTGGATTTAGAAACAGGGGAAAGTGCAAAAACTGGCAATATCCTTTTATAAAACAATCACAACTCAATGTCTACATACTAGGTTTTTCCAAGATTTCAACCATATTACAGTAGAGTTAATATAGTTTTCACGGAGGAGGATTTATGGACATTCAAGGTAGCTGTTAAAAATGTAATCCATAGCACTTTTAGGACTTTTCATCTGTGTTAAGGCTTGACCGTAGCCAAGAACAGACATATATATACCGATGAAGCTCCAGGTAAAGCTAGTAAGATGGCCTTGAGTGGGGATTGCTTACTACTACTACTACTACTACTACTACTACTACAACAACTATTTCAAGAATGAGACCTCGTTGATGGTTAACCATACCAACATTTTCTAACAGGCTAATAAATGCTGAAAATGAACTCTCAAAAGCACCCAGGGATCACAGTGTTATCCATTTATTGGTGTCCCACGTGTACACAGACTACTTATACCATTTGATAGACTCAATCCTCTTAACCACGTCTGTGCTTTGAGACCGGGCGGATAAAACTTGCCAAGCCAATCCCCCACAGGCCACTAGCCGCACAACATCACCACCTGTGCCAATTCCTCCTAAGTCTGTTCCTCTTAAAAACAATGAGCTCATAGTTCACCGTGATATTTCTCTCCTCCACTCCTGCTTTGTGGTGGAGCTACTTTTAGAAGCAAGGGCCAGATGCTAAGCTACTGGGGCCCCACCTGGCTGGGTTGCGATGGAGTGGGAAAGAACAGGGCCGCCTACCTGATGACAGGAGTGAAGAGGCTGTGAAGACGGCAGAAGAGCCGAACACCCTAAGAAAAAAAAAGTGATACGATTTTGATTAGGTCAGTTACAGGTGTGTAAAATGTGATTTATATTAAAATTAGGCTGTACTGTTGCATTGTTACCTTAGATATGACATCGTGCATGTCACTTCTGGGGTGGTAGGTGCCATCGTCGTAGCGAAATCGGTACAGTACAGGCTCAGGTTTGAACTGGTGTTTGTCTGTGACTAAAAAGGCAATTCAAGACATAAGGAGGTATCTGAAAGGAGAAGTGCCAGACTGAAAGAACACCCTAAGGGCGCGTTATTCATCTTGCTTCAAATTTGAAAGTATAAGAGGTTTAAAAACATATTCAAGCCAAGCAAGGCTGCATGGTGAAACAAGCTTTCCAGACAAGAGGAAGACTCAAACCTCATACAGAGTGGTCACAGATAACACTGCTGCTCAGAGCTCCCTGCTCCTCTTGCTTTAGGGGACTTTGTCGAAGGGCCTCCAAAACGGTAATAACAGTTGGCGCTGTATTCTTGGCTGCAGCCGTGCGGGTTCCATTAAAGGTTTTTATGAAAAGATATTCTATCGTTTTTCACATGGGCACTTCTAACAGCACTGTTAGAGAGAGAGAGCTCAGAGGGGCTCAGAGTTATTCCTCTCTGTCAGGAACAGCTCTAAAGCTCAATCTCATTTCTCTGTGAGGAAGCAATAAAGCACCCCTGAGTGATTTAAGATACAACTTGGCTTGGGGCCCTACTCTTTTGAGGAAAGAATACATGCAGAGCAGTACGCACCATTTAGTGTGAATGCAAAGCATTTGCCAGCTTAAGCCTCATGCACCGAATACACTCGTTACCCAAAGCCACAAAATAGCCACTGAGCAAATATCACACAAACATTACGGCGAGAAGAGATTAACATTTATAATCCCTTACCTAAATATTGTGTCAAGGGAGTGTTTAAATGGGACACCTGCTAAGACATAAATATGACAGCTGCGTCTGCATTGTAGGCTCAAGCCAGGGAGGGAAAGTCTTGTGAAACTGCTTGTTGAATGAGGAACATTCACTGGACATGGCTAGAGGTTAGGTCAGGCATTGACAGGCATTTGCATGCTCTACATCGTGCAGCACGAAGTGATTCAGTGGTACAGTAGATTAGGTTATAGATATGGAACAGCAAAGGATGATAAAGCAGGTCTGAGTGGGAGAAGGTAAAAGGAGGAAACTGTGAGAACAAACCATGGTGGATGATTCCATTCTCCAGCAGAGCTTGACCTAGGTGAACCCCTTCCTCTGGGTTGCCTGTCTCACCGATTTCCATCAGCCAAGACACAAAATCACTGGGGAAACCCAAAAGACAACACTGACATAAAAACACATATACTCACTCAGGGATAACACAACAAACTTACACAACATCCCCATAGTAATCCCATCATCACTCCATAAAAGAGAAGAGAGGAGAGTGGTGCCATCATTACAGAGAGCCTTTACAACTTACTACGAACAACATTTACTCTAAATTGATGTGACTATGGCAACAAACACTAGCTTGGCGAAGAGGAATGATTTATTTACTGCTGGGGGCCACATCTGTTTGTTGAAACAACCAGCAGGCTTTAGCTTGTGTGTTTTGTCTAGTTTAACCTTATTTATTTTAGACGTACAATGTAACAAGATGAAATCCGAACAATTTATTAGGATCTTGGGAAGTTCATGATGGAAAATGCAAGATATGTTGTGCTCTGCATCATTTACTAGTGGGATGAGGAAACACACCAACCGCCAGAAAAACAAACACAGCATCCGATCCTCTGAGGGCCCAAATGAGCTAAATGGGATAATTCTCCATAATTTAGTGACTCAGAAAGAGAGAGAGAAAGAGGGGTGAGGACAGGCAGAGTGGCAGCATATCCAATTACATCCTTGATGTCCCATCTCCCTATAAAAGACAAACAAACATGGCCAGCAGCACCACTGGAATTCTGTGGAATTCACTTCCAGGCCATGACGGAGGTGGTCGGGTGTCAGCGTCGAGTCAACAGGGGCACTTAAACGTTTTCAGAGAACCAACTGACTAAACAACCCACCTCCGTCACTCTTTAACCACTCATCCTTGGCGTCTTTTCCCTCCGCAACAGACCACAGGGAAAAAACCTAAGTCTATAACGTCAATTTGTCAACCTCTGTACCTTAACCATGGAAGGAAAAACACCCTGAAAGTTTGGACTATGCAGTTCTCATGGCCTCGAGCAGATCAGGGTCACATACAAACAGTTTCGTGCAATGTGGAGCGGGGTGAAATTGACCAAATGAAAGATCCCAATATTTATTTATAGACTTATTACTCTAACTATCATTTCACCAACCATTTGAGTATGACTATTGGGGTTTCCTCACTTACTTTATTTCAGGCTTTAAAGGCCCTCAAAACCAAGTGTTTTGTCAATTAACTATTTACTATGAACGAGTCCTTAATGAGTGCCAAAGTTTGAAAGCTTTTAGTTAGTTAGAGTTAGATGAGAAGATCAATTCCACTCACATCTGTGAGATTGGTATCAATCTTCTCATCTAAGTTTCTGCAAGAAAGCGAATAAGTGTTTCCCAAAATGTTAAACTATTGTTTAAAATTTCTCTAAGTCACTATATAAAGATAATCAAATCCCAGACTGTATCGTACACTACTGGTACAGTATAATAACTGATGTATGAACATATCTCCTGCACAATGTATGAAATATTGTCTACATCCACATGCAGCAAAAGGAGAAGTCTTTTTATTCAGCTTATTTGTGTGTGCTGACAGAGCAAAAGCTGTATTCCAAGTAATGTCAGAAAGAAAGAGCAAAGTCTGACAAAGACAAAGAGCATTTCTTACAGAATGTCTAACCTTTTCATTTAGCTCTTAAAGGGCCTTTCTCATCAATATCTATCACAACACACAGAAACTATTCTCTGTCATGTGTGCAGAAAAGACACACTTTGGATTTCTTTTGTTTTTCTGTTTATTCCAGTTTTAAAATTGGATGATAACTGCAAGCTAGGTGGCTGTCACACATATTTTCTTTGATGAATTACACTGTCACAGGAACCAAACCACAAATGTGATTGTACCACTTAAAGGGGAGGAGCTTGAAACCCCAAAATAGCCTTCAGCCTTTAAAAAAAATAGTAGGCAGCATATAAAGAGAATAAAGGCAACGCATTTCACAATGGAGGGAGTGGGCTGAGTTGAAGCCATAGGCAATGTGGCTTTCATCACAGACATACCATGCTGGTTTCAATTCACCAATTACGCCTACATGTAATCATCTCCATAATCATTTCAGACAGGGGAACTACAGAGGGGCCAGAGAAGTCTTTTCACCTAAGTGGTCATCCAGGTGTTGGCCAAGTTGTATATAGAAGGATAGTTTTCAAAAGGAGCTTCCCTGAGCTGCTTTCTCACAATATGATCTCTTCAGACTCAACAAAGTGCCCACATATGACCAACGTTGGATCCTTTTAAATCGACAGATCCATTCCTCCTCCAGACCGCAAGGAATCTGGTGTTGTCTGCGTGGACCAAAGGACAAAGTAACTCCAAACCACCATGCAATGTAACATGGCCACAACTATGTCCAATTGGTTGTTTTTTCTCTCTCTACTTCTTTAAAAATAACAGGGATTTTGAACTGGCTGTTCAAGCTTGGGTGATTTTCAGAGTGATTACAGTCAAAACATTTCTGTAAAAATTTAAAACAAATGGAAAACATGGGTTATTCTAAAATGTAGCAGGGCGTTTACAAGGCTAATTTGTTTTGGGATTTCAAGAGTCAAGATTGGAGCACAGTTTAAATAACTTCCAACCAACTATCTGCTGAAAATGTATAATTTTATTTTCACCCCCTTTTAAATTGAATAGTGTCGTCACTCTATAAAGAATTTCATTTTCAAACATGGAGAGCTCTTCTGCTGCAGCCAGATGTTTACAGATTTTATTATCCTGATCCAGCTTTGTCACCTTCTCACAATGTGTGCTTCTCCCCAAAGGCCTGCAATGTGGGAGTAATGGACTTCAGAACTGAAGTTACGTTTTTTTGTGCATTCCCAGTACAGGAGGGAAATGGGTGCAATATCCCATCAAGATTTCCTGTAAAAAGCTTTCAGGCCCAATGAAAGGAACATCATTTAACAGCAGGTAGATTTAGAATTGCATGGTTCTGGCTCTCACATACATCAATGATCGGAGTTAGAGTGCGTGCCCCCTAAAATTTTAATGTTTATGTATTTAGATTCTAAAGAGTGTTTCGGTACAGGATTAAATCCTGGGCAAACTTAGTTCAAACCACCTTTTTTATTAATTTACTTGCATGAAAACCTGGCAAGCCAATATGACAGCAAGACATCCACATCTTATATGATCAAAGCAAAATACTGAAATGAGGGCATCAACTAATGCATGCTTAAAATAGCTCAGGGACAGGATTTTGAGCAAAGCACCCTTTACAGTAAATATTCTCACCAAATGCAAATGGAGGATGGATAGGCATGTTTAGACTTATTAAAAGTAAACATGAAAAGTGTACTGGCATAACTGTGGAAACTCAATGACATGAAGAAACAATGTTAAAAACACACACACACACACACACACACACACGCACACGCACACACACACACACACACACACACACACACACACACACACACACACACACACAGCTGCCTTCTGGCATAATGGGCCCTCTGCTGCAGTTACCTCATGGATTCCTCGCAGAGAGCTTATTGTAATCTAACATGGGCGAGGGAGAGAGCGGGCAGTCAGCTGAGCCGCACAGGGATATCTCCCTATGATTTACGACTGGCATTCAATGCCCGATCCGTCCCCAGACACCACACCAATAATCCCTAAATAAGATTCATGGGCTAAATCTGTCTGTATTTGATTTTCCCATGACTGAGACCGCAGATCTACACAGCCTCCTGAACAAAAAGCGCCAACACTTTCTTCTTCCCAGCTGCTGTCTTTAGAAAATCTTGCCAATTTAAAAAATGAAAGCAGGGATGGAGAAACTGATCTATGTTACAAAAGTGTTCAGTGTAATCTGCTCTGAAGATATTGCCATATACTCTAGGTGCTAATATTATTGAACCTTTCTGCCTGCTAAACATAAATCACTTACTCCCTCGCAGTTACAGAGATCACACTGATGTGACACAGAGGAAACTGAACACTCAGCCGGACAAACCAAAATGTCGAGGTTAGCAGCAACAATCTTACCTTCCCAGGAAGCACTTGGGGAAGGTGGTGAGCTTGCGTTTACGGTCCTTTATGAGGTTACCCTTGGCCATGAGGGGGTAGAGCTTTTCTCCCTTCTCTGACACCATCACCCACGTATCCTGCTCCATGCCGAGCCTCAGACCTATGCGGCAGAGGAGGAAGGGTGCAAAAAAAAAAAGCCTGTCAATATCATGACATTAATAATCTTTGCACTCAGCTCCTAGACTAGATGTGACATCAATTACAAGCTGGAGAAGGTTAATGTCTCATAATTTCTCAAGATAATTAGCATTGCCTTTCAGTGTCTGTGCTAATAGTCTCAGGCAACGTTAATGACACACTATGAAGAGTTAATCATGTGCACAATCTCAGAATGTGTAAAATTGAAACAGAAAACGTCTTTTCCTTGTACGAGTAACACTGTTTTAAATGGGTTTGCAAAGACACACCCAATATCACTGCATCACTCACTTTTTCTTTGACTTTTAGATGCAGAGCCCACAAATATTCAGGGCTGGGATTTACTAACTTTTTCATTATTTAAGTTAAAGTGTATTGATTTTCCCAAACACAGCATATATTCTCAGCTATTTGATTTAAGACAGATGTTGAGAAGAAAAAATAAAAAGAGAGTTTCCCTAACTGACCGACCCCCACCCTGATACTGATATGCTGAAGCGCCTTCTTACTTTTCCTTCGCTCCCTCTCTTTCATGATGGCCTCCAGCCACTCCTGCTTCTCCTCCGGGGTCTTGGCCATGCAGACGAACCACTTGTTCTTGGCCGTGTTGTGGATCTTCCAGCCGTTGTTAACTATGTTCCCGCTGCTGTGGTAGTCAGCTGTAACACAGACACAAGTTTGACTTCACTAGTTTTATAAAGTCCTCTCTCCCAAGGGGTGGAACGATGCAAATCCACTTTTTTTGACTCATTGAGGTTAGTAGTTTGAAGGGGAGGGCCATCAATCAGTGGTTGCACTGATCATGACACGGTGCTGTTGGGAAGTCAGGCTTACACTAAACAAGGGTTACGGCATAAACAACAATAACATAGGGCACAACTCCAATGATTTTCTTCAGAGAAAATGAAGCAAAATAACGCAATAGCAACACTAGGACGCTTACAGGAAAGAACAGGAAATAGACCAGAACAGACAACACATTAGCTGATGAAATAAGGCTTTCTTAGACAGTAGAGTGTGGTCTATTTTCCAAAAACAACATCCATCATAGAACTACTGAGAATAAAGTACTCTATCTCAGTGCAAAAACTTGCTGTAGACTCATTTTTCCCAGCTCTAGTACCGGCCCTCATAGCCTCACTATTGAGTGCTTCATTGATTATCACTCTTCTCCTTTAATGAGATAAACGAGGGGACACACATGCAGAAGAAGAACCATTCATCAGCGTTATTTACTACTGAGTGTTCAGAATACTCCCACAGTGGTGATGGCTACTTGTGAACTTCACCGCCTTCACTCAAATATAAACATTGAAAGGTCCCATGGCATGAAAATTTCACGTTATGAGGTTTTTTAACATTAATATGCGTTCCCCCAGCCTGCCTATGGTCCCCCAGTGGCTAAAAAAGGTGTAAACCGAGCCCTGGGTATCCTGCTCTGCCTTTGAGAAAATGAAAGCTCAGATGGGCTGATCTGGAATCTTGCTCCTTATGAGGTCATAAGGAGCAAGGTTACCTCCCCTTTCTCTGCTTTGCCTGTCCAGAGAATTTGGCCCACCCATGAGAGAGAGACATCATGGCTCTCAAACGAGCAAAGTGGCAGTTGGTCAAGGCCACACCCCCACCCTCCACCTTGCCCCCCCTCTCTCCTCCTCAATAGCTAAAGACACAGAAATGGCACATCCTAAGGAAAGCTCATTGTGGGCTCTAGTGGCTGTAATTCTGCACCAAGGCTGAATTTCGGGAAGGAGACTTCAGATACAGTATTAGGGGACCACTAAGGCCTATATAAAAGCATCCAAAAAGCAGCATGTCATGGGACCTTTAAGAATATATATATATATATATTTTCAAAAAAAGCAAATGGAAATGAATCTTTGACCTAAAGTTAAATCTGACCTCTGATTTTTTCCCTCTAAGGGTGTAACAAAAAGCAAACCATTACAATCATCTAAAAGCATCTACACTGTTAATGTCCTTTATATGCTATGCCTAGAGGGCGTTTTGCAACCTCAGGCAGCAAGTGTTTGCCTGGGAAAAAGTTGCAGTGCTTTCATTACGTAGAAATCCAAGCTAAAATACTCCTGTCGCCTGGATTTCAGATTGAGATCTCCTGCCTGTGGTGCAGAACACCCAAGAGTTACTGCACCGACGCCTGCCTCACGTGTTTATCCTCCCTCTCCAGACCCAATCCTCATCCATCTCTCACTAAAAACACCCAATATTGCGGCCCATCTAGGTCTGCTGAAGAGGAAATGATGGCTTCTACAAATATAAATGATAATCAGTGGCTATGCGAGGCCAAGAGACACAAGTACTCGAGTTCACCAAGTACCAGCAGAAGCACAGTCCCAAGGATATGTAACTATAGATGTCTAAAAAAATGTTTATAGGTAAATCTCATTTTTCGATCGGCGATCCAAGTATAAAATCACATGTTGTCGACGTTCCTGTGTGGGTTATTATGGCATATTTTTAAACCGCTGCTGGCAGGAGTGCTGAAATGAAAAATGAGGATTTGAGAGAGAGACAGAGAGAGAGAGAGAGCACAGAGAAAGAAAATTAATTTGTCCACTCACCCGTGCCATCATCCACATTTTCCACCTCCATCACCTCCGTGTTGATTCTCCCTCTGAACAGGTAGCGAGGACCCTCTGTGGCTGCCTTGCTGTTTTTTAAACGCCTTGGATAGAGAGTAGCAACCATGAGAATTAGCTAATAAGGTTTTTCATGTTATTACTTACTGTGTAATTAGTAGCACTCACAGTTCATTTAGGGTTTTAAAAGAGACTAATTATATTGTTTGTCCATATGTTTGTCCATGTGTACGCACCACATTAAGTGAGAAAAATGAATCTAATTTCAATCTAAGGTCAGAGCAACACACTTTATTTTCTTTCTTTCTTCAGTCATGTGTGGATCTTCTTTTATATACTACCTGCAGACACTACACTATATACAGCATGTTGAGTAAAAGCAAATCAAAGCAGCGGGCAGCTTGGTTGGTGGTGGGTTAACAAAACTGGCCAGAAATGCGTACAATGAATGTTGCAACACTGTTAGCAGCTACACCAGTAGCTCAGTGTGAGCAGCACAGATCTGGCAAGTGTTAAGCACAACAATGGTTAGCAATCAGCAAATGTTTCCTGACTCAACTTGTACTGACCATAATAAATGTCATATAATTTAGTATATTTCCTTAGAAACTACCTGAAAGATTAATAAACTCGAAAAAGAGTCCACAGATGGTTAATATCCCCACCTAGACTAATCATATGCCGCTGTTTCCCCAAGTAAAAAAACAACTCCTAAATCCTTCTCTCACGTGTCTCCTCTACTGCATAACTTCTTTCAACTCCCTCACTAAAAAGACTAAAATGCTTCCCATAGTGCACTGCTCTTTTTTCCTTAAAAAAGTAAAGGCACTTGCGCAGTGAATTATTTATTTATTTATGTCCATGCTCTAAATATTCTGTAGGAGTGCAGAGACAGAGGGAAATTTTAAATTAGCATGAACAATATTTTTCTCTTAAAAAATACACACTGTGAAGAGAATTTGAATTAATCTCCTGTTTGTGGATTTTGCCTGTAGAGTACTGAATAAGAGAGGGTCAACACACCGGTTTTTTTTCTTGCAATAGACCAGAAGTTTGTCAAACAGGAAGAAAATCCTCTCTTGAATGTTTCCAGCTGAAATCTTTAGGAGGACGCCGTGCATGAGCATCTCCGTGCATGTATCTGTGATATTGGAGCCCTGCAAACGGACATGTAGGCAAAAGGTCAAGCAGACAGAGAAAAAGAGAGAGTGAAACAGATGCTTGGACAAGGATTGACACAGAAGAATGCGGGAAAGAAGGTATTCAAACTTGCAAACCACTTTAATGTGATTTTTTCTTTTATCTGAAAGAGAAAGTTTCTACAAATGATTTCTATACCATTCAATGTTCACACATAGTGTCTGAACAGGAGGAGGGATTACAAAGCCCAGCCTTTCCTGTTCCCTCTCTCAGGGGTCTGTAAAAACACTGCCTGCTTCCTCAGAGCAGATTGCTGTGGGACTTTAAAATGCACGGCCGTTAATAGCTTCTATAGAATAACATCCCGTCCAGTCAAACTATGTGTTGCACTGTCGCGCCTGGTCACCATATTGGTTGGGGTTCCTGCTGCAAGTGATAAAGTGTGCTGTCTTCTCCCTTACCTTGCCTGCACTGGGAATTTATGTACCACGTTTGATCGGCCCTCAGTGCTAAAAATAACTCCCATGCGCACAGAGCCGGAAAATGTGCTAAGCATTTCCTCCTGCTGGAGACATCAGCGGGCCAAGACCTATCCCGCTTTTTCCTTCTCTCTCTCCTCGCCCTTTTTATCCTCTTCCCTTCCCTTGTGCCCATCATCCCTCACTCTCTTCCCTTCCTCTTGATTCCCCAGTCTATTCCTCTATCTCTTTCATTCCTTCCTCCACACTTTTCTTTAGTCTCCCGCTCTTACAGGGGCCTTTTAACTCCCCAGCTCATGACCAGATGTTAAACTAATTTGCAGCCAGTGAATGTGTGCACACCAGACATGAAAAGGCCAACTTGTCTTGGTCACTTGAAGGGACCAATAGCAACATCACAGTGGTCCAGACTATAGAGATGCATTTCCTTAATGGAAGAACACTTCCCCTTCATGTTCCTGCACGGTTAACAGAACCCTCTGCCCATTTACTTCTTCTGGTGCAGCCTTCCTTGGATTTTCTTTTTCTCTGCAGCATTTTTCTATCACTCTTCACATTCATCTTGTTCCAAGCCAAAGCTCCACAGAGGGTGTATTCAGAAACTTAAGAAACACTTTAAACCCTCAGTCATCTGTTTCATCTCTCTATTTTTATAGCCAGACAGCAGCCAGACATAACAACTGCAGAAATGGATTAAAAAAATTAGGAACGACAAAGCAGGATATGCCATTAATTAAGGAAAAAGCATGGTAGAAACGTTTGTGTTGAACTATGAAGTGGTATTTGTAAATTGACTGGCGAGATGAGAGGATTTTAATAAAATTCTTTAAACTAAAGAAGCCAAATCAAGCAAACTCTACAACTCAAGTAGTTTTTTGGATCTATAATTAAACTTAAACAAGAGAACAGAACGTGAAGTGAAACACAACTGGAAACTACTATCCGTCCACTGCTCTAAAATGAAGATATTTCTATGGTAAACAGTGACAAAACACAGACAATTGCAACACTAACCAACTGGCAATCACCGCCCTGACAAATGCTGGCAGTCGACACCATGGTGACCACTGTAGGCCATCGCCCTGTTTCTCCCACGCGAGGTGAACCTGCCAGGATGCCCCGAGGGCGGCCAGCTGTGGAGCAGGTCAGTGCTAACAAGCAATCAGCCCGGGCGGAGGAGCAGGAACGGAAAAACAGCAGCTCTCACAATCCCTCCTCATCCCTCCATCATTCCTCAGACACCCACACAGAAATGCAAGATGCAACCATCACTCAGCTTTCTCACTCCTTTTTCCTTTCATTCTCTCTTCTTCCCAGTTCCATCTCATTTAGCCTGGTGTGCAGCAGTCAGAGGGTCCAGAATGAGCTAATGTTTACAATTAATAAAAAGTGCTGAGGGGAAACCGCAGAGTAGCTAGAGCCAGGACCATGTCGTGTGCAAGACTAAACACTAAGGCTCATTCTGATCATACTATTCTTAGAATTTAAACTCTGTGTGTGTGTGTGTGTGTGTGTGTGTCTGTGTGTATAGAGTACACCTACGGTTTTTATTTCCTGACTTAATAATGAGCTTATCTCTAATAAGTGTAAGACAGATTTGTTTGTATACTTCTTATTTTCTGTCTAAATCCATGATTTTTTGTCTGCATCTATATTAATGGATTCATTATGTTGTTGTCTAGCAGTATATTTAACGGTGTTTGGTGTTTTTTGCTCCCGAGGTCTCCTTCCAGGCAGCGCGGCAATGGTTATGTTTAGGGTTAAGGTTAGGGTTAGCTGCCTGGAAGGCGCCGTTGGAGACAAAAAAACACCATCCAGCAACACTAAAACAGAAACTTGAATATCTCTGTGATCATGCTCTGCCGTATCTTGTCTCATATATATATATAGTCTCATTATTAACCCATCTGCCTACACGGCTACACCTTAGTCAGAAGCTGTATCAACACGGGCAATGTCTTTGTCTGCATGTCCAGGAAGCCTCATTGCATGAAGCCCGATCAATTATATAAGCATTCCAGCCTCTTGCCTTACAATTACAGTTTTCTCTTTGCAACCACCAGTAGGCCTACTGACCCCATATTAATGCAACCCACAACTCAGGAAGAAAACTAATCTAAAAGGCAACCCTCCAGACTAAGAAGTACAGTCTACCTGATGATGATTGGATCGGTGACCTTAAAGCGTGACGGCTTTATCTACAGGCTCATCCAGGCGGAAAGAATTTGACTATTGTGAATACAAGTCATTGTTCCCAGAGAGAACAAGAAAGCTTAAAAGGCTGACAAAAGTCATGCCACTTGGAATTGTTGTTGAATTGCTGGCATGGGGCTAAGTGGCTTTAAATATGTCATGACTTTGAGCTTTGACAGGGGGAAAGCTCGACTGTGTTTTAAAAAATGAAAACCTTACAAGCCAACTCAGGCAACACAGGAAGATGTCAATGCAGCCATTTAAACTGAATTTACTGGCCGAGAATAAATCATTCAACACAGTGTTCACAGTTAAGTTCAGGCCTACCTCCCAGCCCTCGATATGGGACTGCCATTCCTCCAAAATCTCCAACTTCTCCATCTGTCTCTTAGCTTCGTTAATGCTGGAGCACACAGCTTTCATCACCTGCAGAGACTCCAGCACCAGGGCGTAGTCGTTGTGCTTCTTAGGGGTTCTTTTCAGCAGCTCCTGCATATGCAAAGATCATGAAAAGTCACTCACACAAAAACTAGATACATGATAACAGAGACACACATTAATTAATTAATTAATTAATTAATTAATGCACCTAAACTACTTTCGAAAGACATCAAATCAAATTTGTGGCAAATCTGGCTCTGAATCATGATTTACACAACATGAAAAGCATGAAAGAAAAATATATTAAAAGGAACACGCCGACTTATTGGGAATTTAGCTTATTCACCGTAACCCCCAGAGTTAGACAAATCGATACATACCCTTCTCATCTCCGTGTGTGCTGTAATGCTGTCTGACGGCTCCAGCAGCATCAGGCCAGCACAGAACATGCAGGTGAATGGTTCCAGTAATCCTACTGCTCCGAATAAGTGACAAAATAACGCCAACATGTTCCTATTTACATGTTGTGATTCATAGAGTCACAGCGTGTACAAAAAACAACGTAACATGAGACACAGCCGTCTTCTAACTGTAAACAAACCGGGAACTATATTCTCAGGCAGAAGAATATAGTACTTGGGCGGAGTGATATGCTCGCAGCTATCGTGTCTGAGAATATAGTTCCCAGTTTGTTTGCTGTTAGAAGACGGCTGTGTCTCATGTTACGTTGTTTTTTGTACACGCTGTGATACAAATCACAACATGTAAATAGGAACATGTTGGCGTTATTTTGTCACTTTTGTCACAATTCGGAGCAGTAGGCTAGTTGGAACCAGTTACCTGCAGGATCTGTGCTGGGCTAAGCTAATGCTGGAGCCGTCAGACAGCGTTACAGCACGCACGGAGATGAGAAGGGTATGTATCGACTTGTCTTACTCTGGGGGTTACTGTGAATAAGCTAAATTCCCAATAAGTCGGTGTGTTCCTTTAAATTTCGTATCCACTCCATGTTTGCTTACCTTCCAGTTGTTCCTGAATTTAGTGGTTAAAACCCTTGCTACTGCATGCAACAGTCCAGCAAAAAAAGATGGCAATCTCTTTAGTCTAAACACAGTCTCTCGGCATGTCAGCTACTATAGGGATGATTTAAACTGTTCTGGATATATCTGCAGCCAGTGATGGCTATCAGTGTCATTTCAGAGAAGGAGGCCCTGGCAGCTGGAAGGCTTCAAATGGCAGAGCATCAAATTACCCCCTTATTATTATTACATCTCTGTGCCCGTGCTGGTGGCTGTTTAGAGAACGCCTGGGTGAATTAATAGATCATAACAAGATGAACCAGATGGGATAGCGCAGATCAACGACTCAAAAAAAGCCTTTGAAAGTGTATTTAATTTCGCTCACGTTTCACGTTGGGAAAAGGACATTTCAAAACTAACAACTGAGAGTGCAGGTATGAATGAGCCCAGTCAAAGGGTCTGAATGTGCAGCTGGGCATGAGAGGTGATGATAGGTCTTGTGTTATTCCTACATTGTGGTTGTGCTGGGAAACTAAAGCAGAGACGTGTCAGAATACGAGACCAGTGTTTCATTAGCGAGGGAGCGGTTGATGTGAATAGGACGGGACAGCCCTAACTAATGACTAGGTGGTGGTGGATGAAAAGAGGAGTACCCTACAGAGGTGGCATATGGGTGTGGTATCTCCATAATACATGGTTAGCGTGCACCAGACCATACTCACTCTAAGCAGCAATGGGTACTTGCAGATCCTCTGAATAGGAGCTACTAGGTAACCCTCCAGGGGGACCTCCGTGTTTTTTCTGCCTCCCAGCAACATGCAGTTCTAAAGAAGAGGAGAGGATGTAGATGCAAGTTAAAGGTCCAGCATTCGTTTTGGATTTTAGCAGTCATGGTGAAATAAATGTAATAATATGCCAGAGAGTGGTGTTAGAATAAAGGTCTTTGGCAAAATATATCAGAAGGGTTTATCAATAGTATTTACAATTGTATTGTTTTGTATGTATTTGTATATCACCATATTATACAAAAGCAGTTTAGAGTGCTTTACAGAAAAACTAAATGAAATAAACAGTGACATCAACGGATACATACACACTGCACAAATACGGTGTATTCAATTAAGAAAATGTGTGAAATTAGTGAAAAAGTTGGGTTTAAAAAGAACACAGTGTCTGAGATCAGCAGACTGTTCCATTCTTTAGGTGCATAAATAGTGAATGCCATCTCAGACTTTGAAAGCGCTCTCGGCACATCGAGGAGATTTCCACCTTGTGACTGGTGAGATCAGCTGGGGTTATAGACTGACTGCATGTCTGAGATGTACTGTAAAGCCAGACCAGTAAGTGATTTGTAAACCAAAAAGGAGGATTTTAAATTGTATTCCGAAAACAACAGGTAATCAATTAAGGTTTTGAAGGACAGGAGTTATATGGTCTGATCTTTTTGTTTTTAGTTTCTCATCATATCTACTGTTAGGGGTAATAGCGTGTGGCAGTGGTTGTCATGTACAGTTTAAACATCATGTTTATTACTGTTACCATCTTAGTTAAGTACAACTTAGGTTGGTGGGAATGTTATTGATTTTTGCAGGTATTTGGTCATAAACCAAACTATTGGACACATTTAAAGTTTGACCTGGTAGTGGCACTATAGATAGTCACCAGAGTGAGTCAGATTCATCCTCTGGAGACCATTAATGTCTGTGTTTCATTAAATTGCATGGCAATACATCCAATAGTTGTAGAAATATTTAATTCTGGACCAAAGTGGTGGACCGACATGGCCATCCCTAAATTTAGATTTATCATGAACTAAGAGACAACCTTTGCCTTCACTCGATCAAAGTGACTTTCATGTGGTAGGTGTTGGGTTATGAGGTCAACAGCTCACATTCATTCTCACCTCCCTTTCACCTGAAATTTCAATGAGGTACTGGATTACAGTGTAAACAATAAACCAGGCTTTATAGCAGCCAGTCGGCCAAAGGTTTATGGGGGGTTAGCGGATATCCCCTACTCTGGTCACTGCAAGGCTAAGGAGGTGACCTGAGGTATATTAGCCCGTAGCTAAGTGTAGGTTAAAAGGTAACAGAAGACTGATGGAAGGTTATGTCCAGACCCCATTAAATCAAAGTCAATTAATATCTTTACTTCCTCTGGCTTCCTAGATTAAAAGGCACTAATGAACAGTAAATCAGACACAGAACTCAACATTAGGTGAAAAGATATGAGAGGCATTGGAGAAGAAAAAGGGCGAAAAAAAGGACACACACACACACACACACACACACACACACACACACACACACACACACACACACACACAGTTTAGCGAGCCAGCAGTGGGGATGTAGTCATCTTTTCTTTTCTAGCAACATGATGCTCCCATGTGGAAGCGTAATTCTCTCAGAGTGTCAGGACAGGAAAAGGGAGTTCGCCCACACAAGGGGCAGAGTCGCATCAGCTGTCAGAAACACTGGAACATTAAGTGCAGGGTTTTACACTGCCATGTGTGGGTGACTGTGTGTTTGTATGTCTAAGACACTGAGGTGTGTTTTCATATGTGAGCAGTTCTCAAGTTCAGCTTTGCATGACCCCACTTGGACTTGATTATTGGCCCTAAGATATCAGCTATATTTTCAGAAGTCACACTTGAAGCCACTCTTTGTGTCTTAGCATGGATTGATTATAGTTACTCTGACTTGTGCATGAGTACTGATCTTCTGAGACTTTAATTGGTTGCACATATGTTACAAATTGGACATTATGTGCACTTTTACAGCCCCTTCTCACCAGTAAACATGTCCGGACGCTCCTGATCTTATTGAGCTCCAGCAGTAGTCTCTGGGCCTTCTCATGATTCCCGCAGTATTCATCATAAATCTGGAAACGGCTCCTCTGCAATAGACAGAGAAGGACAAGGTGAGAAGTACGCATGAGTAGTAAAAGGGAGAAATTACAGGAAGAAAGAAAGAAAAAGAGGGCAACAAAGTCAAACAGAAAAGGGTATAAAAGAAATCATATCCTGCCTTGCAGCCATATGACTGTCAACTTTCCACCACAGCAGTTCTCATGTTCTCATGACATTCATACTCTATTGTCTTTGAGAGGCAGCAGTGGGACCAGACCACACAGCCTTTAAATCACTAACTACAAAGCAGAAAAAAATAGTACACTGTCTTCAGCCATGTGGCTCTGCCTCAGAAGACAAAGCTGGTGATGTGGAGACACATGACTGTCGTAACAACAAGTGGGGGCGCTTACAAATACACAACGTTGTGATTAGCTGTAGAGTATGCTCTTCTTGTTATATATAATGTTTTTCTAAGAGGTCAGTTTATGTACTTTCAAAAAAAGATGATTTCTTTTGACCCTGGGAAGTGATTTTACTGTAGTCCAAGAGGGAGGAGTGGAGTCTTAAGTCAGCGTGAACCAATTTGCAGGCCTGAATCACAGAGGGATTTGGATTTGAGCAGTCCACTGTCCAGCTGGCTTACTTACCTACTTGTGTTTCTGTAGTAAAGCTAGATTGTGTAATTTTTTCTTGGAACTTTTAGCATCAACAAATCACTAAAGCGAAGGATTTTGAGATGAAAATGTGTCCGAGCGTTATCTCAATGGCCTCACATGGTCACTCATGACTGAATGATGATCGTGAGTTTTCAGTTATGCTGTGAATTATATCCGATTTTCTCAACAAGGTCATCTCTCTATCTCTCTCTCTTCACCTGCATCAGCAGTAGCCCAATGCTCCATCACTGCCCTACTGGCAGAGACGTTGTCTCCAGCTCAACTGGTGAGATTTATTAGACTTTGAAACCTATTATATGCCAGTGTGCTTCAAGGCTCTAAATCAAAGAAAAGTGATATATAGTGGGGGGTGAGCAGTATATCACAACCGTATCAAGCATATCACACATGTGCACTCTCTCATCAAGGGTAATCCAGAGAGATGAATAGACAACATGTGGTTTGTCTTATCATTTTCAGCAGCACTTATCGGCATAACTGCATTTGAGCTCTGATAGTAAAGGAGGAGAGAAATTATTTAGATGAACAAAGGATTATTGGAAACAGACTTTGCATTGATGTGACTGAACTATACGAGCTTGGACAAGATGGTGACATGATAATCAAAGGTGGCGAGATTACTTTCAACTTGCAAGAGAGTAAGGGCAGTCACATGTGTTACTTACAAAGTGCAAGAAGCAGCGCCCAATTTCATGGTGAGCATGAGGTTCCGGCTGGAGCAGCTCTTCCACCATGGACAGGAAGTCTTTGTGAACAGCAAGGATCTCCTCGATGTTGGAGAATAAAACCTATGAGATGTAACAAATACATAAAGTGCATATGTGTCCGTTTAGAATATTTGCCAGCTGTTTTTTCCTCCAGTGGTGTTCCTAAGATTGCCCGAATCAATAATTTGGCATATACTGCTTTTTTGTGGCCATGTGGCCCCAGGCGAGGGAATTTCCGAGGCCACGCAATAAAGACTGAGGTTTCTTTGAAATGGGCATCTTGGCTTTAAAGGTCTTTGATATTTAAATTTCAAACATTATTAGAGATATTTCGACAGAGAGGCTAAAAAAGAAGCACATTTTTTAAGATCTGTTGTATGGAAACTTTGCTTTCATGTGGTGTTGACTTCTGCTCCCTTTTATGTCCTTTTTGTGGTGATGTTTAAGGACAAAACAATGCTGACTCTGGATGGAGGAAGAAGCTAGTGAAATATAAATCATTAAACCAGAGAAGTCTTTAATGGGTGTTGTAAGGCAAAA
Organism: Perca flavescens; assembly: GCF_004354835.1. Taxonomy (NCBI): domain Eukaryota; kingdom Metazoa; phylum Chordata; class Actinopteri; order Perciformes; family Percidae; genus Perca; species Perca flavescens. Next base: position 14,609,595 of record NC_041352.1, read on the forward strand.
ATAGTCTTTAGTGATGCTAAGAACAGCAAGAAATCTGGTATATTTCCATCAATGCCTTTGTACTCCAAAAGGACTGGATGCTCTTCAGCTGCTTGGTGACGTCACAGCCCAACCCCGTAATGACCCACATCATTCAAACCCTTCTCTGTACAGCATGTTCCCAAACAAAACCTAGCATGAATAGACATCTTCCAAAACATGGGACATGCAGTAAATATCCACTGAATGTGTATTTACCTTCAAAAGTAAGCAAGCTCACTGAAACAGTCCCACTCCCACTGTGAGAGAGCATCCTTTATTATCCTCCAGCCGGAATCACTTATAAATAGATTATATTTACAGCTGCTTCCTGGATCGCCCGCTACTTCTTTCTCCATTCAGAACTTGACTATTTTAGGTTAGAAGAGAACCCCAAACAAGGGACCCACTTTATTTAGTTTCCAATGTAAGTTCCTGTGTTTTCATTGATCAGGTTACTGTTATGATAATAAGATCTGTGTTCAGTGTAAAAGTCAATTGCCCTTCATATTTTTTTTACAAATCTTAACTATGCCGCCCCATACCTCACAGTTTGACCCTCACCTTAACGGTCTCCTCTGTGATGTTCTTGTCAATTTTGGTGGCTGCATACTGGTTGAGACGATGTAGAAACACCTGAAGCAGAGCAGAAAAGGAAAGAAACAGTTAACACTTTTGAACTTGCCCTGGGATTAAATTACGTTTTGGCGTCTGATGGCTTGCACCTTTAATGAGACAAACAAAAGAATAGATTTCATTCTTGGTGTGCAGCTGCAACACTTGGCTGCCAGACCAAATCGGTAACCATCACAATGGACCCCTGAAACACAATCTTTTGCACTGGATGATAAAAAAAAACATAATAATTGCAGCTCATGGTGTTTCAAAGGCAATGTTAAGTGGCTGGGGATGGGAGTTGGAGAAGCCAATAGTTTGTGAATTGAGATGGATGGGAAGTGCTCTTACTTTCTTCGGTCCCTGAGGACGCTGGTTCCCAGGCTGCTTCACCGCACAAGCCCTCAACAACCCATTTAATGCTTCAGGGCACTTTCTGAGAATGGCAAATTAAGAAGGTGTGCTTTGAATGTATTCTTAAAAAAGTGACTAAGGAGAAATTAGTCATTTTCTGCACTCCGCCTGAGGGAGAGCTTTTAAAAAAGAAGACATCCATCAAGGTACCAGACATGAATCTTTGTGTTTATGTGTGCAATGCTTGGGATACAGTTTGGCAGACATAAATCTATCTTCAGTAGAAAGCTCTGTGGAAAACAAATTGGTGGCATCGCACTTTGATATTGATTGATGCCTGTGCACCTCACTTCGGGGAAGCTATGATGAAATCCAAAGCAAGGCTTAAAAATCTAAAGCTCTCATGAAATATAAAGTCCAAAAGAAATTGCATTTAATCCCACTGAATTTAAGCTTCATCGAACTCGATGTTAAGCAATAACAACGTTTTTGATATTCATATTGGTGTCAAATTTGAATGAAAGCAAGTTTTAAAAAAAAAAGTCCTTGGTGCAACATCACAAAAACACATATGTGTGTGATTTGGGTTTTGTCTTGCCGACATTTGTTTTCATTTCCCATGTCGCAAAACTAACTTTATTTCCAGTATCCTCCAAATGACATAAAAGGCAGTAACTCGAGCCAGATAAAACCAGAGATGAGATCTCTAAGTAGAATGAAGTGTGTACTTGGATTTTATTATGCCAAATCTGTCTGCTAAAACCCAGTGTAAAGACTAACAACACTGAAGATAAATAAACCAAATGAAACATGACAACATAATAGGCGGCACAGAGACCGTGCTACAATATAAAACATTCTTACACAGAAAAACCCTTCAGCAGCACAAAGCTTCATTTCATGGTCCGGCATGACACAAACCAACAGCAGCTCCATAAACACATGACCAACGCAATCAAGCTCCACGCTGAAAGGCATTGTGATGCATAAAGTCACTGTGAGTGCAGTAAGAAGTTACATCTGTCTTTGCAGTTGACCCTAACCACGGACGTCCCTTTACCGCCCCACCGAGGGCCATAATGCCATCTGTTGTCCAGCAGGCAGCCTGACCTGAGCAAGCCAACATAATACAACCACAACACATGTAAACAGCTTACTTTAATGAGCAGACAAGCCAAGAATATTGCTTGACACCAAGATCTAAGTGAGTATTTGGGACTACAGTAAGCTTATTGCAAAGTTTCCCTTGATTATTCGTGAACAGATGGAAAGGGGGCGGGGCTAAATCAGTGAAAAACCTCCATTACTAGCTAATTACAAAGTCATGTTCTGTTAAAAAAAAACAAAATGACTTGAAGAAATTACTGAAATCATCTTAATCACAATGTATTGACGTCAAGCAACACTTCAAAAGGAACTGTAGAAGTGAATGTTTGAATCCGGGCTTGTGGTTGGAAAAAAAAGAGGCTTAAATAATCAGCCTCTTTGTTGTAGGCCAACTCCATGCTGATTACCATTCTGTAGCTGCCTTGCAACTCTGCCACTCACAAGCATTAGCATCTGATTAGCAAGTCTAATATGTGCAAACACGGAGCAGACTTCGACAGGCATGACAGGTCTTACAGTACAGGACCTTAGCTGAGCAAAAGTAGTGCTAATTTGCAACAAAAACCAGCTTCCTATCATCATTCCTATCATAGATGCGTGACATCAAACATGGTCTCATTAGGGAGTCTATCACTTCAGTTTTAATAGTGAAGAGTCTATTCAACAGGACATAATCACTATATCTGCAAAGCACCAAATATACAGTATATCTACAGCTATGGGGGGCTCAGTCTGAAGTAAAAAATATAAGGTGCACACTGCAGATGCTTATCAGAAGTAAACAACATAAGAAAAAAGACAAGGCATAATGGAGTGCAGGAGCGCTTAATCTGGTTGGATGGAGATAATAAATTCTGTTATCACCCAGAAGACAAAATAATGTTTGTTCTTGTCACACAGAAGTGATGGTGTAAAATTAAAAAGCTCTTTCATGCAGTTTTCGGGTCCACCGCAGAGAAAACAGACTCGGTCACACAAAAGTCTGAACAATTCATTTGAAACCCTGTTCATGTTATTCCTAGAATTATGGACAGTTCAGATTGGATTTGTGGAAACAAACACGTCTCTTCCAAAGAGACTGCCAAAACTGCCTTGTTGTTGTCGTTAGGAGACACGGACAGTGAACGGGAAGCTGACTGACTGTCTGGATTTATTGACACAGTAACAGTACCCAGGGTGACTGTGAATATAAGCCCACTTCCAGGTTTGTACAGTACCTGACAGCGCTGCATACATAAATGCACGGCTCATTTGCAAAAAGCCTAAATGTAATGTTTCTAGCATTGTACGAGTCGTCCAAATCCAGTATTGTAACTCAGAGTCAGTGGAACGTCCAGGGTGTGTCTATTGATTGCATCACAGAGCAAAGCATCTGTTCTCTGGTTTAAAGCTTTGGTATTACTAACTAAAAACTAATTAAATTTAAGGGATGAATTTTACACAAAAAAATGTTGAAGAACTGAAGAACTGCTGAAGAAGTCATGACTTTAAAAAAAAAACATTTCTACTATGGTCCACCAAGGTAACTATCTTTGTCCTCATTCTCAGTAATGACCAGTTGAATTCCAGAGGGACACATTTTGTTCCCTAGGACTGGATGTGCTTTGTAGCAGGAATCCAACATGCCTGGGCACTGGCCACTGCTGAATCTCAAGCAGACTTCATTGCATTTTAAAACTCAAAAAAGGAGCTGTTTGTGATCCATATCACAATTTTGGTGAACAGAGATGGATAGACATTTTAAACTGAGTAGAAAATACAAAACAAGTCATTGATTTTGCTACACAAATGTAAGTTTATGAATATTCTTTGAGGTTTAAATAGTGTTTTTTTCCCTTTTAAGATACTCTGAAAAATTATGAGGTAAAGTGATGAGCTCAAAAGACAAAGAGGATAAAAGAGTAGGACAACAGCAATAATTTATTTACAGTTTAATTTCCATTTGCCATTTAAGGAAAGACTTCTTTCCGAAATGGCACACACACGCACACACACACGCACGCACACGCACACGCACACGCACACGCACACGCACACGCACACGCACACGCACGCACACACACACACACACACACACACACACACACACACGTCACTCATCTAAAGAGTGTGAGTAGCTACAGATTTTTAAAAATGGCAAGGATGTTCTTTTGTCCATCAGACATTTTCCTTTCTACTTGTTGGACATACAATACACACGTTTTCTATCCTTAATCATGTATCAACACAACAGCATTCAATAAGAAAGAAAACTCTGTCCAAAAGTCTTTTTGTTCCCTATGGTCCAGGTATAATGACCTGGATTGTCACTCTGATGGCTGAGGAGAGACTACACATTTAAAAACCCCATTCAAGTTTTCATCATTTCACAGAGCAGATGGGTGCGATGAATAGATTGGTCCGATCACTGCGTGTGGCCCTGGTGTGGCCCTACCTTCCATTAATCAACACAAGCTCACATGCTGTGGGCAACAAAGCTGTGGTAGAAGAAATCATGGCTGTACTGCCTGACGCAGCAATGCTCCGATGTGATAACAATCTGACCTTTACGGTCACACTAAAACTGAACTCAGGTTCAGTTAACAGACCTGCAGGCCACATCATAGACCTTTCCATCACCGACTTACTGTGACTCACTGGACTGAGTGGAAAACAGGCCTTGATCTATCAGTGACAGCTCGCTCAATAACTGCAGTTTGCTGACGTGTTTGCTGAAGCGGCCTACAGGAGGGAGGTGGCCAGTCTGGTGTCATGGTGTGAGGACAACAACCTCACCCTTAACACGGACAAAACAAAGGAGATGATAGTGGACCTGAGGAAGAAGAGGAAACCTCATCGGCCACTGTACATCCGGTGAGCTCGAAGTAGAGAGGGTAAGCAGCTTCAACTACCTGGGCGTCTACATAAGTGAGGACCTCACTTGGACACTTAACACCACACAGCTCGTAAGGAGGGCTCAACAGCGGCTGTATTTTCTGAGGATGCTGAGGAAGTTTGGCATGTCACCTAAGATCCTCAGCAGCTTCTACAGCTGCATTGTTGAGAGCATCTTGACCAGCTGCATCACTGCGTGGTATGGCGGCACTACTGCTATGGACCACAAACACCTGCAGAGAGTGGTGAAGACTGCAGGGAAGATCACCAGGACTCCACTGCCCTCTCTGCAGAGCATCTACCATCGCAGAGTCCACAGGAGAGCCAGCTCCATCTTCAAAGACCCCACCCATCCCCAGCATGGACTTCTACCCTCAGGTGAGGTACAGAAGTTGCAGGACCTCCAGACAAAAGAGCTATTTCTTTCATGCTGCCATCAGACTAAACAGCAGATAAGAGTTTATACTCATAACTGTACTCAACTGTTTACATTTCTACAGTTTGCACATTCATAACTTGCACTATTTACATTTGCACTGTTTACTACTATTATTATTATTATTATTATTATTATTATTATTATTATTATTATTATTATTATTGCTGCTTTATTTTTCACATGCTGCCTTTTAAAATTGTTTTATTTTGTATATTTGTAGTACATACTGTAGATTTTAGCATTCTGTGAACAGCAAAGGAAGAATTGCATTGTACAGGGAAACATGTTTCCTTACTGTGCATATGACAATAAAACTTTGAATGTGTTTATTGCTCAGGGTAGTTGAAATGATGTCCAGCCTCCTCTGGACTTCAGTGTCATATAGGAAAGGAAAGGCAGAGGGGTAACAAAGTGGCTGGGGGTCTGTTTCCATGTCGACAGAGTGTGTGCTGAGCCAACCTAGGTCAGAACATTTTGTGAATGGACATTATGCAATGTTGTCCCCCCGGCAACTCTCAACCAGTTAGGAAAGATACAATCAGCGGAAGGCTGGCCATTCCTACTGTATATGTTGTTCTCTGTGTTCAGTGAAACAGATGATGATTCACATCATAGGAGTTTAGCAAAAACAGAGGTCACTTGCTTCCTCAAACACATAAACTAACAATGACATAACAAAAGAGACAATGATGGACATTCTTGCACTTTGAAATAAAGTGTGTGTACAGTATATTTGCCAAACCAGAGCATGTGCTTGGGTCAAATAAATATGCTATAGTGAATATAAAGTGAGTGGAAAAGAAAATGAAGAGAGTGCAAGAGGAGTTACACACGTTCATCACATTACATAGCCAGCAGAACGGGCTGTGATGGGAATACAAATCCAACCCTGAGAGGAAAAGAGCACTAAACAGATCCAAAAGAGCAAAATGATGCAGCAAATTGCTTTGATTTAAAAAAAATAAAAAATAAAAAGCTATCTAGCTGCTGCCATGCTACAGAAATTAGTTTGAATCAAGTACAAAGCTAGCCTCAAACATCTGCTAATGCATTCAAGTTAAAACCATTGGAGGAGTAGGCGGGAACACGGGGACTGTTTGATGTATTACATGCAAAACAACCATTTCAGGTCCCTGTGGATCGATTGGTTCTACTGTAGAACACTATGCCCTCCTTGAATTTAAAAGTAATGAGCACCTATATTAAAAAGTAAAAAAAGCATTGCAATGTCAGCACCATTTTAAAACTTCTTCTTCTGCTACCAAAGTTAAATTGCTTTTTTGTGGTGATGTGGGATCCATTGCTAACAATTGAAATAGGTCCAATCTGAGATCATTGGCAGTGGTCACCAGTATAAACTCTGGAAGATTGAATAGGCCTTTCTCGGAGTCTATTGGACAAAATTGCCTCTTTTGTCCACTGATGATTCACTGATGTGCTTTGTTGTCCTGATTGGAGAGCTGGCAAACAAACACACACAAACATCCTGTGTTTATACAAGAATTGATCCACTTTCATTTATATTTAGTGGTGTAAAAAAAGTGTGTATAATAAATGTATAGGAAATATTACCACACGTGTATTCAAGTGTATTCTAATCCACCATCTGTAAAAGTATCCTCTCTTGTTAACAAATGAAAAAGACTAGACAAAGATAATTAATTGCCGGAGATGGAGACACAAACAACAGCTTCCACACGAAAACGCCCACTGTAGTGAATCACTAGACTGTGAAGGTATGCTCATTAATGTAACAGTCTTTTATAACGCGTGTGTGTGTGTGTGTGTGTGTTACATCTGTCCCCCAGGATGGCAAACTAAAAACTAAAGCACTGTGATAACAGGTAAAGGATGGCATGTAACAGGTGTGCTAGCAGCTCGGCACCCTCAGGCAAAGCTCTCGCAACACCTGAGTCTCTGGATTTGCTGTGTGTGTGTGTGTGTGTGTGTGTGTGTGTGTGTGTGTGTGTGTGTGTGTGTGTGTGTGTGTGTGTGTGTGTGTGTGTGTGTGTGTGTGTGTGCGTGTGTAAATGAGAGAGCAGCATTGATAGAAAGATACAAAGCATAAAAACAGATAGAGAGGAAGTACAGAGGGAAGGAAAAAAAGGGAGCCTTGTTTGGCCTTGTTAACACAACAACCCTGTAGGGAGGATACGGGGCCTTTACCATACTTCCTGCACAGAGGAACTGCTTTTAAACCGGAATTCAACATTGCAGGGTTGAAGCCTTCCAAACACACACCTACTGTATGTGTATATATATATATATATATATATATATATATATAAATAAATCTTCCGCCAAAAAGTCCTGACCAGAGACAAACAGAGTCAGTCTGATGCTGCAAACAGACAGGGGAACATCCGAAAAGAGAGAAAAGGCTCTTTGCAGTGATTCTCTCCCATAAGCCAGGCACCTCTTGTCTTCAGGGAATGTATACAGGAAACAGACACTCTTAATGTAGCAGGGAATGTTAATATGTCTATCTTGGGAGTGGCTATTAGTGCTCATCTGCCCAGCTCAATGCAGGCTCTCTGTTTTTAATTAACAACAGAGGGCATAGTGTGTATTCACTTTACAGGTTCTTTGAGTGAACAAAAGCTCATTTATCTTTGGAAGACTTTCATTTTAGAATTCAGGCAGTCTCTATGAGCACCACATGACTGAAATAATACCGTAGTTGAAGACGTTTCTTTCTTTCTTTCAATGGAAAATGCAGGAACAAGCTGGCGTGTAAAGGAAACTAAACCAACTAAGCAATGTGCTTTGAGGCATCTCCAAGACCTCACTGTTGTCGGCTAAGGGTATAGAAAAATTCTTCTCTTAGATGTTGATTGTCCTTTAAGTGACCCTGGCATGTAAGCCAATACATAAGCAGCTGGAATGAAACAATTTATCCACTGAATATGTCTGTGTCCAATGTCTGCGCCTGATTCCCGGTGAGCTGCTTGCACTGCCGTGAAATGATCATGATGCTTGAGGTCATGTCCGTTAAACTGAATACCTGACAGAATGGGGGTCTATTCAATTTCACCCGTCACAGCACTATAAATGACGGACATCTTCCGCATATTAGGAAGATCTTTTGACTTGTGAAATTGGATATGAAGCCGTGAGACCAGCCTCCAGTGGATAACAGTCTTTAGAGACCTAATCTGCCATGCTTCCCCTATCTTCATGTGCAGTCAAGCAAACCATTACTCATTGATAGCTGACAATTCCCATCAGACCCACACACCAGCACCTTGTATTGATCTGCAATATGACTAAGCAGAATCATCAGTCTCCCAATCTGTGGCACACTCCCAAGCATGACTAGGGTCACTAGGGATAGATCGATTATCAGGCTGTTTTTTTTTTTTTATCAGGCCGTTTTTTGGCAGTTTGCAGATTATCTGTATCAGCGTTTTATTTGCATGATAATCGATAAAGTTAATGAATTAAAAAATGCGCTACTTTGGCTCGGCTACAGCTCTGTGTCTGTCCCTCTTCTTCGGTTTCACTCACCACTGAGTCTGACTTGATGTCCCGCCCACAACACTATCTGACTATCTTTTACTGGGTATTATGTTGAAAGTTTCTCATTTATTACATAATTGCTTAAAATATTTAAAACAAGGTTTTGTGTTGGAGTTTGTAACATTCCAAAATCTTAATTTTAACTTAAAGATTTTAATTTTCACTGTAAATGCATATCGGTTCCAAATATCGGTTTTAACTGCTAATAATCTGTATCGGCCTTGAAAAATGTCACACACCCAGACTGTTCATCTGATTCCCGTTGTTCATTTGATTCTCGTCCACTGGAGGCCCCGGTCTGCCATCCATCTCAGCAGGACTGGCAAGAAAAAAAGAAAACCTGCAGCGTCAGCCTCTCTCACACTTAGAACCGGACGCTGTCAATTGAGAATTGAACAAGTGCTTTGCCAGTTTCTCCCCCACTCTCCCTGTACCAAAGGCAAAACTATTGAGAGCATGCCCACCCGTACAAATACCCCCTCCTGCCAGGGTTCTGCTTATCATGCCTCTTTTTTTTGTCTGTGAATGGACAGAGCAGGAGGCCCCACGCCAACATGGCTGCATCAGAGCAGTGTAGACCTCAGCTTGATTTAGTCCACTTATTCTTTCAAATACGCAAGAATGGAAACCACTAATTACATTAACTCCTTTTATTGTAATTGAGTCAAGCTTACATGTACAATTTTATATGCAGTATTTTCCTTTTTGCTTATAAGTGTTATCAGTAACTAGCTGCTGCCCCAAAGTGGCCACAAAATAAATGCATGCAGGTATGACTTAAACTGACAAACCTAGCAAACCTACCCAACAACACCACAAATGTCTTACTTTCTCCTCAAAATTGATCATGATATGGTGGCGCACACAACATTCTATTAGGGTCTGACGTAGAAAGCCAGACTTTAGACCTCATATTCATGGTCATTTTTTGGTTATCAAGCTATCCCTTTTAGGTGTGAAACTAAAGTGTCTGCACACATACTGTGACTTTAGACTAGAAAGAATGTGAAAGCCCAGTTTAAGACCTAAAAGTGGAAAGTAGAGGCTTACTCACTGTCTAGGGAAAATTGTTTCAGAGACTGAAAATAAAACAGACAGAAAGAAAGAAGACATGAAAAGGATGTCTGAAGACAAGGCATGCTTTGAGACAGAGACATTTGTCTAACTCTCAGAGCTCCTATAGCAAATCTCATTCAAGTGCTTAATTAAATAATTCAGAGTGAAGTGGAATTTTCCATCATGTCTGGCTGGGCAGCTCTGAGTGTTTATAGATTCAGAGCCCAGAAATGCTGGATGGACAGAGACATGAACGACATTTAAAGTGTGAGTTTAAACCACAGAGAGAGAGAACATGCAAACGTGTCCATTCTGGGGATACTTTATTAAAATTGTTTCAGAATCAGATTTGAGTAGATTGGGTAAATTCTTTCACAAACAATAACCGTAATCTGTCTGATAAGCAATAGACAAGCATTTAATTAATTTGTAAAAAAAAAAAATTTCAGTGCCATGCAGAATTATGGCAATGCCTAAGCAGGTTTGAGAGCACTAAACAGACACTGCAGGCATACTGATCTGAGTAAGCATGTGTGCATGTCTGTGTGCGTGTGCGTGTGCGTGTGTGTGTGTGTTCCCTGCGGCAGAGCATGCCAGCAAAAAACACAGCCCCCCTTGTGGCGATGACCCCTTCACACTCCATGAACATCCTGACAAGTGTCTACCGTAGTCCCGCCACTCTTCTACTTATCGCACGTGAGCACCATGTGACCGGGCAGCTGGCACTGGCCAAATCAAAGGCTGCCTTCTCCTCTGGGCAGCAGCATAGCACCAACTCTGCCTCCTGAGTTAAATCCACTCTATAGGTTCAATGCAGGGGTCCTTGCAGCCCTATCACCTATGCAGTGTGTGTGTGTGTGTGTGTGTGTGTGTGTGTGTGTGTGTGTGTGTGTGTGTGTGTGTGTGTGTGTGTGTGTGTGTGTGTGCGCGCTGAAGCAGGAAACATGGAGAACAATGTAAAGACGGGGAGGGCCAGGAAGGAAGGAAATCCTGCTTGAAAAAAGGCCTCTGAGACAAAAGCAAGAGAACTCTCTACAGTGCAAGAACCTTCTTGTGGGACTTAAACGATTTTACACTGACAGAAAGAAGGTGTAAAACTAATCAAATAGAAATCAGTTAAGTCATAGGCTAGACTAGACTATACAAAAACCAAAGTAAAAACTTTGTTTTTCTCTAACTAATGCTGAATGTCTAGCTGGAGCAGCAGTTTGGAGGCTAAGCTAACCAGCAAGCTAAGCTAACCAGCAGCTGGCTGTAGTGTCATATTTACTGTACATACACAAGTGTGGTATCGGACTATCAGTAATGAACTATTCCATTAACAAAAGAAGCCAAATGCATTAAGGTGAAATGTTGTCTAAACTAAAGCAATATTACAGAAACTTTGCCCAATTCGGTTCAATTCAACATTCGGCTCTCAGTGCATATTTTGGTCATGCTAAATGTTTGTGGTTCAACACAAGCCCTACACACAGGTCAAAATATTGGAAACAATCCTTTAAATCAAATTACATTAACTCTCACTCTTTTTGAACATTACAATATTCCAATGTTCAATATTTCTACTAATTCCACAACTTGGATGTAGGCATACATGTTACCTAATATTTCCCCAATGGTAATCACTTTGCTCAATTTGCTACATCTAGGAAATGGCTAAATCTTCTTTTCTTTTTTGTAAAGATGAATGTATAAAATATCAAAATGCATGTAAAACACAGAAGCTGCCAGAGCAGAACTGCTCAATGAGAAAATAAAGGCTAATCCTACTCAGTGTTTTTATTGATTTAATTGGACTCAAGGTTGATGCAAAAATCTCAGAAGGAGAGGGCTCTGTTGCCACTGAGCTAATCCTCCTATCATTCATCTTCAGGCTAGTTAAAGACAGATTTATCTTTAAGATGGGGCGCTAAACAGGTTTAACATCTACTGATGCATTGTGGCACAAAAGGCACAAAATAAACATGCATATGACCAAACAGAGATACAGTTTATTGCATTTACACTTATAATCAGGCAGGTCGCTTGTGTTGTGGCTGTGGTGTGAAATTGACATGCAAGTGAGCCACATCAATAGCTCAGGGGCCTCATACTGTGGACAGACACAAGAGAGAACCTGTCTGTATTCTCAGAGAGCAGAGACTGACCAAATCCAATTTAAAAGAGTCAAGGAGAAAAACATCTCACTTCTGTCTCTGCTCCCATTTCTTTCTTCTGCTACTCTCTCTATTTTACAAAACACACACATATACAAATAAAACAGGAATACACTCAGCCTCTAGAAGAAGTTCAAGATTAAGGCCAGACAGTGATAGGGAAACACTCAGCTCTAGCCTGGTATGGATCATAATGGTCACCTTTGCATAGAAAAAAAACCGGAAAAAATACACTTCTTGTCAACACAGCATCCAAATTAATCGATAGACCATATGCAGTTACTGCTCCCTCTGGGACACAGTTCTGTAGAACAAGAAAGAAAGAGCACCTTAAAGAGAGGTTTGAGGTATATGAAGGGTAGTGTGCATAAGAGGTAGGTGTGGAACGAGTAACGGCATGATGGCGTAATCATAAATGAATAAAGGAAGTCATTAAGGAAGAAAGAAGAGAGCAATCAGGGCAGAAACAGCAGCCTGTGCGAATAAACTGCTTTCTGTGGAATCTCTTATCACCAAATGCAGCCCATTATGGAGACTTACTAATGTAAGCAACTGTAAAAGGCCACTGGCGGGCTCTAAGCACCCGCCCTTAGCCTCAAAACCAACCAATCCAAACACACCAACATCATGTGAGCACACACGTGGAAACTTATCTGATATACTTAAAAAAAATATATATATATATAAATAGCTAAGTAGAAAATGTACAAGGGGCGATATCATGTGGCGTCAGTCTCATTACACTAACATAAACAACTACTGCAATGCCCTCTTTAACCTAGCATCTCCTCCTCCAACAGATCTTAACATTTCTGGCTTCTGACCCCTAAGACATAAACAATTTAGCTTTAAGGTGTGAGTAAAATACTACCTTGTTCATAGTTTTAGTTCAATTCATCTCAGTTAATTAAGGATTTATTAAAAACTAAAAGTACAATTTTGCTTCCAACACAAATATAGCATGCCTCCATATATAGCCTGATACTGCACACGCCCAGACACACTGAAAGCTTGGGTTTTCTCTGTTTACACATACTGTATTTGTTTGTGTGTTTCCATCAAATCAGGACGTACCGACTATCAGCATCTTCTGTTCCTGTTTCCATCAGAACACAGGAGGGAGTTGGATGTTGGCATGGAGCCTACAGATTAACAGACAGGAAAAGGATAGGAACAAGAGGTCCTGACCTTTTGGGTCATTAGCTGTCTGTCCCCCCCCACCCTCAACCTGACCTCCTTTAACTGCCAACTCGTCATATGCTACAAGCAAAAGAGTAAACTTCTTGGTCGCTGCTGGGCTAATCTGACTGTCCTGGCCAAGAGGTATACAAATCCAAAGTCTGTCAGAGAGAGACGCGGAACCTCTATATACAAATACACAGAGGGTTCACTTAAACACCTGGGTTCCTGAGAGCCAGGAAAATATCCTTCTTGGCGGCTGCTTTCTCCGTTAGAATTGATTTCACGACTTCCTGCAGCCATTTTCACTGAAAAGACACTACTGACTTCAAGTGGCCACCAACATGTTTGTTGACAGTTACCTCTCCACATAAAGTCCAGAATATAAAACAAGCATAATCATATGCAGCTGTATTTAAAAGATGTAAGAATACACATGCAATACTTCTTACATTGTATCCCTTGATGAGCAGTTGTTTTGTAAGAGAATGACAAGAGGGTAAAGAGATTCCACAGCATTGCAATGTCTCAAACCACATTAATTTCATTTCAATTCATGCAATAGAGATTAAAAATGTTTTAAACATTACACTCTGTGGTTGCTTCATAGTTAAACAGGCTTATTTTGGGGAGGAGAGGAAGGCAGCAGCTGAGGGACCACTTAATGAACTGCAAACCTCTTTGGATTGGAATATATTAAGTTAACTTGTGGCTCAGATCTCCCTCCAGAATCAGGACATAAAAGATGTCCTCCATTGTCCCGTCTTGCATTCTCCCTCCTAAGTGCTTATCGTGCAAGCAAATGGCTTTCAATCTCTCTATCAACAGCAAACAATGTCAGAGACTATGCAAATTATTTCATTTGACACTGTGACTAGAAAAGAAGAACTGAGAACTGAAAACAAAAACTGTAGAAAGGCCTCATTAAAATGACTGCTTACATTATGTCTTGATTTGTTCCCATCATTTAGACATTTCTAAGAATGACTATCATTTTATTGGCTCGTAGCTGTCCAAGATAAACACCAGTGTCCACCGCCACCAACTGTCTCCAGCTATAATTGTTCATTATGTGAGATAGGCCTGATATTTTTTAAACAGCTTCCCTAGAGCCTTCCTCTCACTGTCCGACTACTGTGGAAGTTTAGTACACACAGTTTGAAAAGTGGTCCTTTAATCCAAAGAAAGTCAAATTTAGACTTTCCAATAATGACACCTTCAAGATGTAATCTGCATATTTTCCCACGGGAGGTTAGGTACCGCCACACAATAGGCTCAGACTGTCCTGGGACAAATTGCTCTAATCATCCATGTTGTTTTCTACTACCTTAATAGTAAGGTATGTCCGAGGTGCATTGTGTTAGGGTCCCACAGATCAGCAGCAACAATCTCTGCTCTACAGTTCAACTTTGGCTACTGACCAGCGCCTCATTGTTCCCCAGCATTTCCTAACCTCAGAGGAATTCCTCCTCCAGGAAATATGGTTTACAAGAGAAGGCACCAAGCCCAGCCACTTGCGGAGACTCAAGCCCCCGCCCCCCCACCACCCTTCACCCTCCTGGCAAAATCTACTACTATGTGATCAGCTCTACCCTTTTCCCTTCTCCCCTCAAGCAATATCCCGTTCAACTCTCTCCCTGCTGGTACTCGGAGTCCCCTGGATTATCCCAACAGGGAGTCGCACAGAGGGGGGCCGGGGTGTCCTCCATTCTGACCTCCAGACACACAGAACCTTGTGTGGTTCATAGCTGGTTCTAGCGTGGCAGTAGAGGAAGCGGGGGAGGCAACCGTGTGTTTGTGTGTGATCAGATGAAAGTCTTTAATATGACCCCTCTCCGCAGTGGGGCTGTCTTTGATCATCCTGAGCATCTTCCACAATACTTCCTAGGACCTACCAGATGATAAGACAGTGGATAATAGTGACTCTTTGTCTTTTTCTCTCACTTTCTAGCTTCTTTATTATCATTACCCAGCTCCAACACGCAGCTAAACCAACAATTGCAATCTTTCGATGTCAGATCTTAATCTGATGCATCCATTCCGACATTCCTGGGCCAGAACAGAGTTGCCTTGTAAGGATCAGTCACTTCTGAAATGAATCCCAGTTCCAGCACCACAGGGGAGATAAAGGAGGGCTGGCCGCATTCCCTAAACCCCCCACCACCAGGACAGAGGACACATTCCCTCATGTAATCGCCTCCTCCATTTCTCCAGTGATGCCACTTCTAAGAAAAGGGCAGATAGAGCTCCATTCCCACCCTGGTCCCTCTGTCCTCCATTGGAAACATCTGGACAGTGGGAGGGAGGTCAGGGTGTACACAATACATGTGGTCTGGGAAATAGCACTCTTAATGACACACAATAAGGCGCCCCTTTGACCTGACTTCCCCGCAAAGTTCCCATCTCACTAAGAAGATGAAACTGCTGAGAAAATACAGTGGAAGCCATCCAAATTGCAAAGTCCAGATCACATCATATCAGTGTTATAAAATCCTCAACAGCTACAGCTTTCTTTGTCAAATAAGACTTGATTACCAACTGTTACACAGTAACAACTTATCACAGCTTTCTGCTTTTAACCGGGAGACATTTCCAATGTTTCCCTTCCCTCCTGTCTTTGAGGTTAGGTGTTATTTTATGTAAAGCGGATGAGATGACATCCCATCATTCGCAGCAGGAGATGTATTGCCAGCTGAGCGCCAGCTCCAGTGGTTCTCATTTGAGTCCACCTGTGCTTTGGCAGAACTCCCCACACTTCTGGATTTGATCATAAGTTGGCAAAGGAAGCAGCAAAATACACTCACACTGTATTTTCTATGCTGTGTGTGAAGTGGAGTAATTACATGGATGGAATAGTCATGCTGTACAGCACAAGTTACAAGCCTGGCTGTTACAAAGACACAATGAGCTGAAATACAGATGTAATTATAGAATTTTTCCTGATGAATTTCAGCTCTTTTATTAAAAGTTGATTAAAAGTTGCTTTCTAATATGGAATGATTGCAAAGGTTGATTTATAAACTGTAACTTCAAGGTGTAGCTACATGGTACAACACTGCCAGAATAGAAAAAAAAAATAAATACTGAATGGTCATTTAAAAAAGAAACATATTAGATTTTGTGGTATATCTGCATTTTTAATATTCAATAATCTAGTGCCCCAAACGACTTGAAATAGTTTCTGATCAGACAAACCACATGTGAACCTCTAACAGCCTATGAGCAGGCTGAGAAGAGGATTAAACATCCCACTGGCTGTGCAAGAACTAAAGCTGTGCCATGTCTCTTCGTGCTTGCTTTCCCAATTTCACACTTGCAATCTGAAAAGTTAATATCTCCATCAAAAAGATGGGTTCAGAGAGTATTACAGGTAAAAGTTGATTGTTATGTCAGGCATCCTGCTGACATTATTAGCATGCAGGGGCGTTTGCACAGGTTATTAAAGTTAACATCTAACACTTAACGTTAGTAGACGAGTTCTTGCTCTGAAGCCCGATGCACCATGCATACTAAACAGGCTGTTCTGTGTTTGTTTGCTTGCTTTGGGTTTTCATTTTCTTGAGTAAAATGTGCACTTTTGTTTGCCCGTCTCGGGTTAAAATGATTCTCACAACTCACCGAAAGAAACTCTAGTGTCCCAACGTAATCCCGTTCGGTCTTTAAAAGTTCATTTAGGACGCACACTCGTAACCGGAGCTGCTTCTCCAAGTCCTTCCCGCTCTCAGCTCTGTGTTCATTTCTGCTCTCCTCAGTCATGGTGACTAAATTAATGCTTAACCTTATTTCCTTCGGCAAACGTTTCGCATCACAAAACAGGTTTCAGTTGTGTAAAGTTTGCAGCATGGTAAACACTGAGGGCAACCGGGTCGGTGTCTGCACTGGAAGTCAACGGAGAGTAGAACAACAATTCCCGGATAAAAACGCGTGATAAGCAAGTTTAAAAATTAGATTAAAAAAATTGGAAATTAAAAATGGAAACGACTCAACAGCGCGATACAGTTTAATACTGAGCGTGACTGAAGAGCGTGCAACAAGTGGATACCAGTTAGAACGTTCATGTGACTCCTAAATCTTCATCCTAATCCAGCCTCCCAACAGCCTAACGCAGAGGAGGACCAGTGTCATGGTAGCCACAGTGCATGCGACGACTTCCGCTTGGTGTTTTCAGTATAAAACTGCAGCAACAGGTTTTGAGAAAACAAACCGACTCACACATTCAACCAAATACTTTTTATGAGCATACAGACGACCTGTAGTCGATTCAAATAAAAAAAACGTTGAAAACGACACTCGGGAAATAAAAATTAACCCTGACTAAATTAATGCCTTGGAGTAGCCTACTTATTTTTTGCTGTATCATTTTAATTTGAAGAGACCATTACAGTACTTCTGGGATTATTGTCGTAATCTCCGTTTGGCTTGACACTCCTGAATCCTGGACGAGACAGTTATTAAACTGCATGTTCACAGACTATTATAACGTAAAATGTCCTAACCTCATATACTACATCATAAACCTAAAGGAGTATCACTTAGGAGAAAATTACACAGTTTATTTCTGTAAAGATCAGGAGAATGTCAGATAAAAACCAAAGACAGTAGATCAGCACAGTTTAAAATCTTACTCCATTTCACTCAATCCCAATCCACTGAAATGTTTGGGGTGATCTAATGGAGGAAATAAAGTGCTCCTCACTTGTTTGAGAACTCCTTGTCCTTGTCAGTGATCCTGAGTTTTGCCAAGAAGACCACGTAGAAACCATGTCACTGCAAAGGTTAACCATGTAAGACAATTATGTTGCATTCATTTAATTGATTTCTTTCTCCTTGTAGCCTGGGCGGCTGTGGCTCAGTGATAGAGCGGTTGCTGATCCCTGGCCCTGATCCCTGGTCCTGCAGTCCCATGTCGAAGTGTCCTTGGGCAAGACACTGAACCCTGAGTTGCCCTCAATGCTGCGCCATCGGCGTGTAAATGTGTGTGAGTGTTTATCTGATGAGCAGGTGGCAGCCTCGGCCACAGTGTATGAATGTGTGCGAATGGTGAATGGTTCCTGTTCTATGTAAAAGTGCTTTGAGTAGTTGTTAAGACTAGAAAAGCGCTATATAAAAACAGTCCATTTACATTTCATCAGTTAATGAAGTTATGAAACACAGGCATAACAACTCTGCAGCAATGCCATCAGTTCTTTGGATAAAACTCATACAATAAGAGAACTTAAAGAACAGGGGTAGTCACAGATGGGCCTGCATTGCATCAGACCTAAAGTCCTTCTCCAGTCATAATGACAGCTCTCTCAACAGACTGTCGCTTCACTTTAGTTTCCTCACTGGTTGAGCTTGCACACATGTTCAAAGCACTTTATTACAGAGATAGTGGGAGAAATAAGATATTGTGGACTGTGAGGGTCTGGGACTCTGCACCAGCCAGATCTTAGATATTAGGGGCCTCAAAGAACCATGTGAGGTTCTTTTCTCCTAATGCGATTCATAAGAGATGGTTGCATTTGAAACACATTCAGACCTTTTTCTTCCAAAGTACCATCAAAATAAAGCTATTAAAAAGCTTCTTTTAAAAAAAAAAAAGAATTTGATTTAAGATCTTTCTCCTAATTAAGCACAGCTCATCTTTACAAGCTGGTAATGTGAGTCCTGTCAAGATGCAAAGAAACACACACAAAGACGTACAAACATGCAAACAGTCAGAGTGTGAAAGACATTTTCTGTCTTTACTACAGCATTACTTATCTTGAAACCTATTTTTGTTATACTATGCTGGAGTAGAGTTCACAGCATTAGTTGCGATATTTCCCCAGTAATAGAACTTTTTCTCCATTGATTTGCCGGTCCAGTCAAAGAGACTGAGGGGAAATGACACAATGTTGAAGGTATTTTAAAAACCTTAAAGATTCGGGGCTTTTGAGAAAACCTTCGATGCTTGAGCCCTAGAAACCACCCCCTTGCTTCGCCCCTGTCTTGGGAGGTGAAAGCTATGTTCAAAATCCATTCTTGCTCCCTGCTAAAGCTGCAGTGCAGGAACAGGAACTTAATACGCTGGTTAAGTGTGTGTATATATTGAATTAGACACAGTCAGAATCATTTAGCGCCTGGGTAAATAGCAGCACAATCAACACTAGAACAAGCTTTAATTTCACCAGCCTGATAGTCTTTTGAGGGGATTGTAGGGGAGCCATTTGCAGCCTCCAATACTGATTGGATTAACGTTTCAACACGTAGGGATGCAGTTTACTTCATTCTGCAGAAAATGTATACACTTTGTTCTGTGACATTCTGTTTTTATGTATCTCAGCATATTCTGGAGTGTAGTCTGTCTATAAAAGCACATTCTACAAAAGAGAAAAATAATCCTAATGATGACTGCTCCCATAATTTATCAGCGCCAGAGGGAGTCTTTACTTTATAGAGCTATTATATGTCTCAATTACAGGTTAGTGTCAGTTTTGTGAGACGAGATGAGGACATGGCTCTTAAACTTGAGTAAATGTTGACATGCAGTATACTCTGGTGGTTTAATGTAGTACTGCATGCTCTGGGTGTATTTCCTGATGCTAAAGTTATGTGCTGTACTGTACTGTTTCTTTGCTGCCACCAGAGAGCACTGTTGTTTTTGACTAAAATACTGCTTCTGCTACGAATCAAAGGTTTTCCATCAAACAGAGCTGTAGTCTGTAGTCATAATGAGTCTATTTATTGACAAAGCCCTGACAAAGTCTGAATGGGCCTGGGTCCCAGTCTGACAGTTAATGTACTAAATCTGGGTCTTAGTCTTGAAAACATTTGAGAAACCTTGACGACATTTGCGGTAGGCCAACTTAATTATGGTTTTATATTAGCCATTCCAGTGCAGGTAAATTTCCAGACCTTCAACTTTTATTGCCCATGACTTTGGTCTGTGGAACTAACTTCTATTATTTGAGGTTTAGCTGTGGTGACTTGCAGAATGCTGCCAGGAAGTGTTCTGTTCTTCCCATTGGAAAAGGAGTGTCAGACTGACATAAGCTGCCTTTTCTGATTATTTGCTCTTAACATCTAACATGAGTGGTGATAACAGTGTTAATTTACACTAATATTGACATGTTAGTCCTTATTCCACACATGTGCCTTTCAGTGAATCAGTGTATGGCAGCCAAAGCCAACATTCCTACATCATATCATATCATATCATTCCTGTGCAGAGGTGATACTTACTTTGAATGGTCTTAATTTCATTTTGGCCTGTCAGGCCAGGCTGCAGTGTAGGAAAACACATATCGTTATGCTTATCAATCAGATAAAACCTTTTCCTGGCAGATTTGTAATGCCTGTACAACAGCTACATATGCCAGTTAAGAAAAGGAAAACAAGATATTTGCCAAAAAAAGTATTTCTATGTTATTGAATGGTAGAACCACAGCCTTGAATGGGCAAATATTACAAAAAGGCTATTCATATCCCGCTTCAGGTCATAGGAAGTAACAATCTCTGCATTATGGTTAATCTGCACTAGTTCATATTGCAGTGGTGCGCAACATGCAGTCAAGATAAGCGCTTTAATAAAGTCCTGGCGTGTTGCTAATTTATATATTATTCTTAAAGTTTTGTAGTTAACCTGTTTTCCCCTCTTTCTGCCAAGTTTCTGTTTCCTGAGTGACTTATGTGAATACAAAGTAGTGATATCACTATCACATGGATACCACTTACATCCCTGCAGCTATTAATCAAAATCTAGTAATAAGTATTATTACTGTATAGATTCCCGGCATGATTTTCAGATACTGTGGTAGAAATAATAAGGCGTCTCTCTAATGAGAAATTGAGATCAGTTCTCAACAGGCATAGAGGGCACAATATGTTCAATCAATGGTATGAGAAAGACATTAGGATTATCAATGATTTGCTGTGAGAAAAAAAGTTTAATATTAATTCATCTGATTCAACCTATAGGTTATATGGAATACCTTTAGCTTAATTTTTCTGCTTTTTCTTCAAATCCACAGTTTTCTAAGATTTAAAATATACCATCTCTATGCAATGTGGAATAAGTTTTGTTAAAAATGGGAGGAGTAATCACTTTATATTCCTTTTTTATAAACTCTCTTTCCACAGAATCCACTGAAAGGAAGAGAGACTTGGCAATTTAACTTAGTGAGGACGATTGGAGTAAATTTAGTTAAATCTGTGTTTATTTGTAATTGGCTATGTGAAACACTTTTCATATATTTTTATAGACTTTTATCACACCTTCAATATTAAGCAAATTCAATTCCCTCTCTAAGTTACACACTGCCTCCTTTGTACCTCGTGTTTGGTCTTGTCACATGATTCAATCTTTTTGGGAGGGTGATTCAGCAACATTAATTATGTTTTCCAGTGCTCTGTAAATGTTCACCAACCCCTTTTCTCATCAATATTTATAAGAGGACATTGGACCTATTTAATTCTGAACTTAAATTTTTGCTTGCAAGATAAATCTGAAGGGTTGCAAGATTTGATAGGAAAACAGAAAAAAACTACTAAAACCACTAAAAATTATTTTTTTAGATGTTCCTCTTTTTTCTTATGAATTACTGTATTATAATAGTTTTACCTTTTCAGACAGTCAGTTTTTTTTAAATGGGAAAACTCACTCATTTCTCAATGGACTCAAGGGTTGGGAATCACCCGTTAATTCCTTGGCACCTTTTCTCTGCTGCCAAGGCCCCCTGTTCTTCATTTGGCCTCTCAGTCCCAACTTCACTGATTTCTATTACTGTAAGCAAGTCTTTGAGCGTTGTAATCTAACACATGGAAATGTGTGGGCTGCAGATATCTAAGCAAAGCTTAGTGTAACTGCAAACAAAGGTTCTCTTCATCAAGATTATCTTCCCCTAAATTCTCCATTTATGGTGAGAGTGACACATTATTCTGGCTGCCAAATGGTCCACTTTGTGCAGCCCCCCAGACTGTGTGCACCATCTTTAACCGCCTCTGTCCCCTCTACTCATTTTCTTTACTTCTCCTCTCAGGGTCAAAAAGTCATAGATGTGCACTCAGGGTCAGCTGGGATCAATCAGATCCTGCAGAAGCCCTAAAGGCATCACAAAGAGCTGCAGTTAGCCCCACAGATTGACCAGAGCCCCCCATCAACACCACAACCACTGCAAGCCCCGCTCTCTGACTGCATGCTTATCAAAGAGCTCATTCACACCCCTCAGCGCGGTTTGAGACTCACAGAGGAACATGGTGATTTATTGGACCTCGGTGCCATTCTAAGATTGTACAGAAAGATGCTTGGTTCTTCACCTTCCCACAGACCACAGCCCAAAGCAGTGCCACACGCCCAGGTCTGCGTTCCTGTGTGTTAAAAACAACACAGAGACCATCACACTGACTCCCGGCGTTGCCCTCAACCTACGTCTCCGTGACCAACACATCACGCTTAAATGACCAGCCAATTTAACAGCCTATACATGCAAGCGTTTCAACTCTTCCCACAAATCCCTGAACATGATATACATGGAACGCAAAGCAAGCATTTTATGAATATGCTTCTGTGTGCGGCGGTCGTGGTGCTCAAAAACACTTTCTGGGTTTATGTTATTTTTTGAAAAATAGCTCAGTCAGAAAACCCCTCTTTAAACCTTGGTACATTCAATTTACGATTTGACGAGATTTTCCAATAAAGATGTGGATTTTTTTATGGTGTCTAAACCAGCAATGTATTCACTCTCTGAAACATCTTTGATGTTATTCTAAATTGCCCTTCACATATGTATAGTAAATAACAAACTAAGATCCCTTTAACCCTTGAGTTTGTTGACATTGGCTTTCCTTCCTTACTTGTTTGGCATCCCACAGACCAAACTGCTATAGGCATGTATAAAAAATAATATTGATAATAACTGCAAAATAATGTATTTCCTTTTTTTCTTTTTATCTTACCTTATTTAAACTATTGTAAATATGCAGAAAATGATGACTCTTCCCAAAGGGACCGCACATTTGATGAAGGTGATGAAATACAGAAATGACCATAAAGCATTGTTATTTCACCAAATAAGGGAACATTTCATTCCTTTTGCTTGCCAAAAAGTCATACGCACAAAAAAAATTTACAGTATGTTATTCCACATGGTGACGATACTTGTGTTTGGGGTCATGTTGTGAAATGGTCTTATTCCCTCTTAAACTGCCGTTAAACTCCAGTTACAGATATCCAAATAGACTTATTTGGGATTTGGGCTGAGTAGCTGTATATAAGGTAAAAGTCAACACTAAATGTAACCATGCTTTAAAGCTGAAGCCAAGCAGAAGTAATGCATCATTTTCTGAAGTGGGCTTCTGAAACATGCCATCCGTTCCAAATCATGTTTTGTTTTTAACAATTCTCATTAAAGTATAGGAAAAGTCATGAAGTATCAAGGCGATAAAACAATATTGAGTGTGTTTAATAGCTAATGGCAAATGGCTGCAAATCTACTGTGAAGTCTTAAATCACAACAAACACACAAAGAACATTTTTATCTCAAAGCCATTTGCTATTAGTCTCAGGTTTGTATCATCAATAAATCTTTTGGCCCATCCTGAGTTTAGAACTAAATGCAAGAGACAATGAGCCCACTTCACAAACTCCATCCTCAAGTCATCAAATTATTTATTGCTATGCTGATTTGAGCACCTGTGTTCTGCAAATATCATTATCACAACTAATTCCACTTCTTCTTTGTGCAATGAAGTACGTGTTGTCAAAAACTGCATACTGTAATGTCTATGTGCAGTGAGCAGGGAGCTGTTTGGTGTCTGTTGTACAGTAACTGGGTGTAAAACAGGTGGTGCAATGTTGACACTGGAGAGAAGCATGTGAAAAATGTGCTGCTGCCATGCAATCACAAAAGGAAAAGGCTGGCAGTTGACTTAGACATTTAATCACTGTGTTGCGTGATAAGTAGAGGATCAAACGGAGGAACGAAAAGCCTGGAATAACAGGGAGAGCCACCTTAAACTTCACAGAGGGATTCCTGGTGGAGCCACGCCAAGGCACTGACAGACCTGGTAGCTGGTTATCAGTCATGGCTTTGAGGTGAAGAGGTATAAGCGGACAGGAAGCCGAGAATCCAGGAGCTCAATGGGCTCTTAATGTCTGAATGAACAATACTCCTTTATTGTTTTCTGGATTCATTATGTTCTTCCTATCCCACGTGGGACATGCAGTACATTTGATTTGTACTGGTCAAGTTTGGTGACATGATGGCACTATAATATGATTTTCATAGAGACATCCTGCTGTTCTTAGTGTCAATTTATAACAAGAAATGCATAAGAAAAACACAATTGTGCAGATGACAGCTACTTTGTTAGAGTCTGAACTGCATGGCCATCATTATATAGATGGGTCAGGGTATCATTGGATAACCCAGATGGTCCAGTGGACAGCAACACAACACATTTGACAGTTTTATCAAGACAAGGGTGTCTGAGTGTCTTCTTCAAAGGACCTGAGCCAGAACACTAGAAGAATAAGCCTGTTGTTCTGAAGTGATAAAGATGAGTTAGGCGACTTGATACAGTTCATGTCGCCACACAAAACGGTATGCATCACTTAACATGTTAAAAGAAACATAATTTTCATTTGGTGAACGTGTCCATGTGTTCCCGGCTCACTATAGCTGATCCCTTAGAGAGCACACCGTTGATCAGGGATCCAGTTACCAACTTCTCCGACACCGGGCCACGTGACTCAGGTCCTCCTCATTTTTAAAAAGAGCTGCTACCCTGTAATTCCCTCCACAGCTTCAAAGAGGTGCTAAATGCTCCCCCTGTGCCAGATGACCGACTTTCGCACCTTTTGCACCTTCTGTGTCAGAGGGACAACTACTGGAGAGTGCACCGCGGCGAAAAAGTGACTTGTGCGCTGGACCGAGTCAATCACATTTCTTCTCCGATAAGTTGGCGTGCATCCTGCAAATTAGCCTCATCGGTATCCTCCGTCTTTGATCTGCTGGCCAAGGATGGTACTGGACCATAGGAGCGCATTTCGCGCCTCCGTTTTGCTGGCATGTGTGATAATGTGCGGTAACGTGCTATGTCCCGTCGCTGCCTATCTCTACAGCAACCGCTACGCAGGGTGAGTAAAGACCCCCCATTCATTTCTGGGGCTCACGAGAGCTTTCATTCTGTTGCTATCAGAAGTTTTTCTGCAGAGACTTTACAGCAAGAGACGGGTTCTATCTTATGTTCTGAGTTGAGAGTATAAACAAAGAACGTCTTTATGCTCACAATCTTCCTCATCTTTTTGGGACATATTTCCTGTTTGAGACATAATATAATGTTTAACGTTTACTCTACACTGATCTTGTTGTCTGATGGCATTTGGATAAGACTGTCTGCTGTGCTGCAGTAAGGCATTCAGATTGCTCATGATAGGCACGGATGACACTGGGGATGCTTGCAGCAAAAGTGGCCTGTCAAACTGCTTAAAGTATTCATTTAAGAAAGTATAGCTTTAAGATGACAGCAACTCCCAGCTCTCTTTATCCAGCCATGTGTTTCTGTAATCACAAGAGAAAATACATTTGTAATTTTTATCAAAAGTCCTAGCATATCAGTCTGTCTGCATGTTTATGTGCGCATAGTAATGTGGGTAGACATGTAGAGGACATGACTGGACAATGTAAGGATTTATGGTTTGTTTTTCAAAAGAGCTTTTGATGCAATTTATCATAAGCGGAAGGAGACCACCTCTGATGGAAACCCCTCCTCGTCTGTCTTAAACAACATATATTTTGGATATAGTCCAAATATTATGTGCCTCACACCACCTCTGGTTTGACAGAACAAGTCCCAATGTACAGCACTGTGGGTGGGTGTGTGTGTGTGTGGGGGGGTCCTGTTTCACTCAGAAATCAGGGATGTGGTGGGTGTTCTTTATGTCAGCCTCACAATGAGCCTTTAGTCTAAAAGGAAGACTTCCATCGTCAAAATATTTCATATCATTCATTAACAGATTGTATTGTATTATATTACAGTATCAAAACACTGCTGAGAGTCAACTTCTTGGTTTGAAACTAATTGCTTCCATCCCAGAGAGAGAACTGCTGTGGGAGTCAACAGACTGACAACTTAAGGACAGCTTTAGCTCCGAGAGCCCTGCAGCTCGTAGATTCAAAGCAAAAAGCCTTTACCAGGCCAACACTGTAACAAAAACAGTCTGTCGTCTTTGAGAATCACTACAAGATGAAGAAATGGTTCACTGTGGACTACAGTAGAGCTCTGGGGTGCCACTTTATTTTCTCATGTGTGTGCATTGTGTTGTATGCACTGGTGAAAACAAAATAGTCCTACCCGTATTTCTCTGATGTTTCAGACAGCGAGACTATATTATTATTATATATTATACTACAGGCTTGTTTTTAAAGTTTGCAGTCTGTCTAGATTCAGTTTTGCCTCATTTCTATCACATGCAAACAATATTCTTACTTCCAAAAATGACTGCCTGTCCGCTTTAAAGTCTGTCTTCTATCACCATCGTTGCCATGGAAACAGGCTGTTTTTGGACACTTTGTTGTGGTGTTCACTGAAATGGGGTGGCCAGCCACTCATGTGGGACACCCGGACCCCTTTTGTTCCTTAAAACCTTAAAGAGGCCGACTGCCACCTTTGTTTAGGGGGCTCGACTTCCTGCGTGACACATTGTAAAAATCTATTTGAAATAAGCAAAACATGAGAGAACAAAAGGGGCTAAAAAAAACATGAGACATGGAAGTGGAAGTGGACATATATACAACCTGGCAGACAGACAGGTAACTGGGCAGGCACAGAGACTGTAATGAATTACTGGCAGTGTGTTAGCTCTAAGGTCAACCCCAGGATCTGCAGAGTGAAAGCAACACTATGTGAGACTCATGGTGAGGATAAAAGAGTGTCTTTGTTTTAATATAAAATATGTGGTTTGCAGGCTCTCAAGCTTATCTATCTACTTAAATGTTTGTTTTAGTTATATGCCTAGACCAACATGTGAAGAATAATATTACTGTGTAATTATTTTTTTATAATGAATTATAACTAATCTCTAATTGTATTCCATAACAAATTAATTTGCGTTTTTCTGCATTTAACTAAAATGAAATTCTTTTTGATTCTCAATTAACACAATTCAATGAAGTGTTATTATCTAACCACAGATGTTTAAATACAGTCCACTACAGCTTTATTTAAGCCTCATCTTGTTTATGAATTCTAAAAACAAAAAAAAACCTTTTTGTGGTTTTAACCAACCAAACACCTCGGCGGTGTTTCGGACTTCACATTACAGTTTTATGTTAAATGATTTGGTTTCTGTGTATAAGCACTATACACATGAACAAAACAATGTTGCACTGTCAAACACATTAAAGTATTGGATTATACTTGTTCATATGTTCAGGTGTTTTTCACATCTATCTACATTCACGTATTAGTATATGAGGGATATACTGTATTTCATATATCATGTGTGAAAATGTGAAACGGCTGCTGCTACTGTATCCACCAAAGAATAGTTCCAGGTGCTACCTGCAGAGCTGGAAACGATGAAATATAATCCTTTAATGAGGTCTCACCCAGCTTGTTTGACTGAGGTTTGACCCAGTCATCTATAGGACTCTGAAAGAGGACCCACCCATTTCACCATCAAACTTCTGTTATTATAAGTGTCACCTTCAATCAGCACAAAAGCCGGTAGCATTACCTGTGACTTCATGGCCTAGATGTTTTTGAAATGATGTGCACTTAGTGAAAATTGATCCAAGGCCTGTTACAGTCAATTTTAGTGCGGTGAAAATCCCTTTGGGGCACTTTGAACCCAGCACTTAAAAGAGCTCTGTTGTTTTTCCAGTGATCAAGTCTTCAGGATAACCCCGAGTAATGATGAGGAGGTCCGAGTGCTCAAGAAAATTCTGGGACACATGAAGGTTGGTGCCCCCCCCCCCACCCCACACACACACACACACACACACACACACACACTGCTCACTATTCTGACTTATATGTCTGACAGTATTCATCATCAGACATCATTTTAAATAATTTCACTTAACTTGTTTTGACTTTTTATTGTTATGTGTGTTTTCTGAAATGCCATATTAAAATGTCATATCAGTTATTATTCTTCTCACACCAGCCTATAGTCCCTTAGTGGTCTTTTCTATGACACTTGAACAGCAGTCACAGACAGAGTGAGGCGTGACGCTGGTGGTAAAAGCGGGGTGATGTGACAGAGGGCTGGGGACAGAGAGGCAACGAGCAGCCGAGTGTGGTCATCCGTCACAGTCAGGACATATTCCCTGTCTGAAAGAGCCAGATACTGCTGAAAGGAGAAACCCCAGGAGAAGAATGGGGGAAGAATACAAAAGACTTCTTCATAATGACATCTGAATATTTGGATCTCTTGCAGTTACAAACTGTATGAACATGTGTTTCAAAGACACCGAAATAAGGGAATCCCTGGAGGACACGAAGCTTTGCTTCTTTTCCCAAACTCATTTGGCAGTAATTACCCATCAGCCTCAGGAGCATAGATGACCTTCCTTTGCACATTGTTTTAGTTTGCAAATACACAGCAAAGATTGTTTGTAAAGCATAAAAACCATGATGCAATTATAGACATTATTGTGCAGCAAATAGTCAGAGAATTTATTTGAATAATTCATTGAACAGTTGATTTAACTAAAAATCTGCGTTTTCAGTATTACTATCCCTATGCAGATGAATGGTGCATTCAGAGGAATCATGCTTATTAAAGACCAAAGCATATTTGTGAATATTAGAGTGATGCAGGTGATTATTTTTTTCCAGTAATAACCAATGACTAATAGATCAAGACAACAAAAACCATTGATAGCATAAAGGTTTCTAAGACAGGGCAGCCTTATGTCATACTTATCTGAATCAGTAAATCAATATTTGTATTCCACGATTAAAAAGCATACACTTTTAAAGTCTGATTCCAGTATTTGTAGACTTTAGATTTAAAATGTACTAATTAAATAACTAATTCAGTATTTCTCCATCAGAATTGTTTATCATGGCAGTGTGGAGAAGGCTTTGAAACATAATTTACATTTCATGTTGAAATAAAACAGTAATGCTATAATCTCAACACAAGGCCCACTTACAAGTTTTTTAGGTTTAACTTTTATTGCCATCTCACACTTTATTGTATGGGTCTGTTTCCTAATAATGTTCTAGGAAGTTTCCTGGAAAGAATATAATCTTGTACTAATTATAGAGAAAATAGAGGCAAAGCTCTGTGAGCGTTTTTTGTTAGTTTTGTTGATTTGTGTTAGAATAATTTACATTATCAAAGGATAGACGGAACCACTGAAGTTATATTAAAGTTTGTTTACTTGCAAGTAGAGTCAGTTTACAGCACTCACAGCATATGTACAGAAAGTGACTGACGAATAAGCTTTCTACAACAGCTTTTGTAATACAACGTAGAATGTGATAAAACTCTTTAGTCGTAATAAAGAGTCAATGTCGTCAGTTACCTCAGTCAAGGAGCGCCTGTTCTTTCCTTAGCATCACACCGTGCTCCAGACAAGGACAAGACAGTGGCTCCCAGATACCAGATGGCGACAGCAGCAACAGTGTTTTGTTTTGTTATAATGCAAACAGTTTTAATACTAATCAACTAACAATTTGATATGTTTGGAACAATTTCCTTGAAATAACTGCTCCATTTAAATAAAACATTCAGACAACATAGTTGAACAGCTAATTGAGAAAATAAAATATGAAACTTTCTGGAGACTCTTTGGGAGAGTTGCAGAGATTTCAATGTGCCACGTGGTCCGTTTCTCCAGTTTGGTTTGGTCCACTTGGGTTGTATTTGTGCAGCCAGATGCCACACAAACAGTTATGGAAGGCATCTGTTCGGGTTTAGGTCAGGCTTTTGTTTAGTGGTCCAGAACCAATACAGCTCTGAAAAGGGAATGGACAGAAGAGGACAAAAAAGAGGTTTCAGTAAATGTTTAGGATTTGTGGTGAGGGATAGTAGGAGAGAGCCAGGGTGCTGGTCGGGACCTGGCCGAAGCTTTCCGTATGTAAGGGCAGCGGACACGGTGCTCCAAGGCTAACCGAGGCAGTGGCAGTCTATTGTTTGGACAGCTGTGGACTTGTGTTTTCAGTAGCTTAGGCACACTGCCATGACTCCAGTGCCAGAGTCAAACTTTTCAGCCTCAGGCTAGACATGGGGTCAAATAATAAACAACTACTGGCTACTACAGAATGCAAGAGAATCAAGAATCAGATCCATCAGCAACAAAATAACCCATTTCTTTGAGTAATTATCCAAGATTTTTGTTTGGCTATGCTCCATGCTTGACATTACATTTAAACTAAACCCGTGAAGGATTTTACTTTTGCTTTTTTCTAAACACCTGTTGGTGGGTTGGTCATTCCCAAGAAAAATCATCTGGTACACAATAATCAATGTTTCTAGAAGCAGCAACAGTTTAGGATAAATGTAAGCAACCTTAATGACAGACAGCACGAGCTGTGAAAGCCACAATTATTGGAAAGAGTCTGATCTAGAGAAAGCATTAATACAGGTTTAAATTAAACCTCGCAGTCCTGGATGCAGTGTTTTTTGACTCACAGGTGAACTCTAGGCAGCCTAGAGAAAAAAACACAACAGCTCCTGAATGCACCCAATAGAGCAAATACCTTCACCAAAGCTATGTATGCATTGTCAAGATAAGATAATTCTACAGTACATGTTGGATTTTCACAAAAAGTTAATAATTACCACATGTTTATGATTGTACCTGAAAGGGGACTCAAGATATTGACTGTTGATACTGTTTAGTCATTATCAATTAATCATTTGATCTATAGTTTAACTTCATCTATAATTTTCTAAAACATAAGGTGATGGCTTTAAATGTCTTATTTTGTCTGACAAACACTCCAAACCCCAGATGTTAGAAAGAAAAGCAAATTCTCACAATAGAGAAGCTGGAATTATGCATGGCGTTAGGTATTCTTGCTTGACAAGTGACTTAAAGCTATAGTGTGTAGTTTCTGTCTCCCCCATGAGGAATTCTAAGTAATGACAACAAAACTGTTGGCACGTCCACATGATACAACCCCCTCCTCCTCCACACTGTTGCTAGTAGCCAAGGAGGACATGGAGGATTAAAAAAACATGATGGTCACCGGACACCACAATCTTTTGAACATAGCCATACTGAGAAATACAGAGAGAGTTGTGTGGAGCTGTGCTGATAGTCTTAATTAGTTTTGTAGCAACTCATTTGGCCATGGCTTGTATGTAACAGACATTTATTAATATCAAAAAGTTATGCACTAAAGCTCTAAAGAATTAATTGATTATCAAAATAGCTGATACTGTTGATCAACTGATCAATTAATCAGCTAATTGTTTCAGAGACCAAACTGAAATAGGAGCGATGACAGAATGAGTGGCAGTCTCTTTCCTGGATCATAGAAGTTAGTTTGACGTGTTCCAGGGATTAAATCTGCTAAACAGATGCATGAATATCACAACCACTATGGCTGCTGTCATTGCTTCCTACAAATTATTACATTATTTACTGTCTATGGAGCAGTTTCAGCATTTGTCTATTGATGACATCATCTCTCTGTCCTGCCGTTGGGGGGAAACTGACTGTTGTGAACGTAGACATTTTAGAAAATACAATTTTGCTCTCTTGCCGAGAGTTAGATAAATACATATATGAAGCTGGAGCCAGCAGCCGGTTCGCTTTAGGACTGGAAACTAACTTCCTCGGGTTTACGCCTGGCAACCTTGTGTTGACAACTGAACTTTTTTTTTTACAGATTAAACAAACAAGATATAAAGTGTTAATTAGTGAGCTTCAGAGTTGCTGGTCGGCAGATTCTGTTACTTTTGGACAGAGCCGGGCTTGCTGTTTCCCCCTGTTTCCTGTTTCCTTAATGCTAAGCTAACCAGCTGCTGGCTGTAGCTTCACATTCACTCTATGCACAGGAGATTGGTATTGGTCTTTTAATCGAACTCTCAGCAAACAAAGTGAATAAAAAAGTGAACGTATTTCCCCAAATGTTGAACTATTCATTTTTATGTTAGAGCATCCAATATCCGGTAGTGAAGCCAACAGCTGGTATTTTGATTATAATACATATTCACTTAAAAACTGTGTTTTACTTTGGTGTGTTGTGTTTTACTTAAAGCAAGAGCTTCACTGCATCTGCCAGCTCTTTTTATTGAACTATAACTTTTTCTTTCTTGTTCTGCCCACGCCAGTGTTACATCAACCAAAACAACACAAATGCAATTTATAGCTACCCTGTATACACAGACACACACATAAAAAAGAAGGATTGCATTAAAAATGAGACAAAAGATTTGAAATACAGACAAAGCATCTTTAGGGCTCATAAATACAGCTATAACATTTTAAATTGAGAGAATTGTTTGTGAGGAGTTGCATTATCTGATCAAAGATATTTAAGTGCCTTTTAGGCCTACATGCTTTTTGTTTTGTTTGGCAGAGCTGAAACATTTGGGGTACTTAACCATTTGGAAACACCATAAAAGTGCAGCAGTACAGAGCGGTTTATACTCCAGGGCACCAAACATTCCAGCGGAGGATTTTCTATCCCTCTGGCACTAAACAAAGTTAAATAAAATGGTATCCATTCTGTAAACTATTAAACCAATTGACACATTAACAAGCATGTGTGCCAGCCTACATGTCTCTGCCCCCATGTACAAAATGAAAGCCAGCTGAGGACGTTCACACATGTCTGCAGACACACTGACTATACAGAATTCTAGTCCCTGCAGTGACTACTGTGTGTATCATTTGTAGGTCAGCTCTAGCTGTTATTTTATCAGTTATCACATGATGTCTGTGTTTATATGGGTGGCTAGCTGTTTCAGCTAAACCTAACAGACCCGACTTTCACAGCCTGATAACAGCCGTGGAAAGACAGGATTTTTGTTGCTAATACGTAGTCAAACTGTAGAGAGGAAAGCAGAGGAGGAGTCATTCACTGCATGTTGTTAATGGGACACATCAGAGTGTGTTTTGCCCCATTAACGCTGATTGAGTCCATTGCTTGAAGGTAGAGACTAGAGGAATGTTAAACTGTCCAGGTCTTAACAAAACAATGTGGTCATCATCACCAAATGTTTGGTGCTATTTTTAAACATCCACCAGAGAAGATAATACGTAATATTTTTTTTTTGGGTAAATTCTTTTTCTGAAACACTTTAGTTTTTTAGCCGGATCAGTATCATGTGTCATACTGACTTTGTTAAGTGGAAGTTGGTATCAGCCAAAACATACCAGATCTGCATTAAATACAGTATAGATTATGGTCAACATCATTATAAAATTTCATGTTTCCACAATTAGTTAAAATTATTCAGTCACAACTGGCCACAGACTCAGATTTTAGTGTCACAGTATACCCTTACCTCGTGTTACCTCAAACAAATCAATCAAAATCATTATTATAATTATATAACAATATGTAGTGGAGATTTTGATCTGTTTACAACGTGGTTGCTATCCCTTTATTATTCTTGGTGTATGGGTTGGCGGCAATGCTGAAAATGAAAGAGCAGAGCTACTGCATGGATCAATATTGGATTTTTGCATCAATTTGATGAAGTATTTTGAAATATGCCTGGAATTTAATTTGCTGGATTTGCCAAAAACAGACATTCCTATCAGATTACTTTTGACCATGAACAGTTTCCCAATTGATTTTCCTTATATTATCTCATGATACTGATATTGCAATTTTGATTTTATATATATATCGCCTTCTCCTACCACTCATAATGAAATCCTGCAGGGTGTTTGTGTCTCTCTATTCCCTGTTATATATAATATATTTGTCCTTTTTTCTTCAGGTGGACTTCTGGCAGCCCAACAGTGCTACTCTAATCTGTCAAAATGCCACTGTGGATGTCCATGTGAAACGCAATGACACGCAAGGTTTACATGCACGCTTAAAGCAGGAACATATTGATTATCGGTAAGAATGGAATGACCACCGGCCACAAATACACAGACATACTACAGTACACATGCATACTTTAACACATTTGGTAATCTTGTTAGCAGAGTGTCTACACCCGGAGACACATCTGTTTCCAAAGGGCGTTGCAATTACCCAGCTTTCCCTAGCCAGAATATATGATTTGCACATGCAGAGTCAGCCATACTTTGCATGCAAAAGAGCTTCCTCAAATCTGGTACACACACACAGTACATCAGAGCCCCTCTCCCAATCTGCTCCAAAAGCCGCCCTTTCATCTCCCCACCCCATCTGTCATCAAAATTAACATTGAAATGATGGAGTTTTATCAAAGCAGCCGCAGCTAGAAAGAATTCCATTGTCATCTCTGTCCTAAGGGAGGAATTTCAGATCTGAGAATGAGGTTGTTTTTTTTGTACTCTGTGTTGATTGACTGAGAAAATGGTTCACACTGCAGGGGACATTTTTTGGAAGGTGGTTGGGTTTTGAGGGAATGAGGCGTCAAAGATCTCATTTTACTTTTGGGGAAATAAGCTAGCTTTTTTAGTGTTATTGAAGTAGTTATGGATAGAAATGTACATATAAGGACCTCCATGAGGAAGTGTATTTTAGGAGAGTCTGGCTGCCCACATAGCTGCTATGAAAATGGATCACATCGGCTGTTTTAGGTTGGAGTGGGCAGTGAAGAGGCAGAGGTCTGATCATATGTGAGACCAGTCTATAAACAGATAATGATGGTTATAATGATGGTTTTGACTCATTCAATACATTTCATTGACTGATAGACAGCAGTGTTACAGCTAGTGTCATCTGTGCTATCAAACAGGGGGAGTGCTGATGTAGAAATCAAGTTTGGATGTTGGAAAAGAAGAGGATGAGTTAGAGCAGTTGCATAATCGGTGTTAGGAATGAGTCAACAATACAATTCTTCAAAAAGTTAGAGTTCATGCTGTGTACAGACTGAGACACAAACAGACAATGTCTGCAGTAATTATTAATGCTATTTAATGTTTTACAGTAGTTATATATGACCTGCACTCTAATAAATAATGAAATACTGTGTCGCTGTATGTGAAGATTTGCTGGTTTTCTTTGGCATACTACTGTATCTTGTTGTAAACTGATCTATTTGGGTTTTGGACTTTTGGTTGAACTAACAAAGACATTTGACAAGTTGTGATGTTTTTTTTTTTTATTAGTAAGGATGTCACGCTAGTTGTCTATCATGTTTCTGTCTAACTCTGTCTCTTCTATCTACAGGGTGTTTATCTCCAATCTGCAGAAGGAAATTGAAAAACAGACAGGATATCGCTCCTCTCGCAAGCGGAGGTCAGAGTCTCAGTATGACTACGAGGTTTACCACTCTCTGGAAGAGGTAGATGTGAAGCCCACCGTCGACCTGCCTACCTATCTCTCACTTTCTAATCGAATGCACACAGAGTAAACAAACATCGTCTCTAAGGTGCTCTCAATCTCCCAATTACCCCATTCCACAGTTCTCTCTCCCACAGCCTCATGCTCTCACACACAGAGACATGCACTCTACTTCAGACACTTCACAGTAGAGTGTTTACTTTCCCAGGTCGATTAGGCTACTGGTTCATGAATCTGTCAGGCCCTATGAAGCAGCTTAAATTCCACACACAGATCCTAAGAGCCTACACAAATCTTTAGTACTCTTAACTTTGATCCCCTCCTTCGCTGTGAAACACGCTTACACGTGTGTGTGTGTGTGTGTGTGTGTGTGTGTGTGTGTGTGTGTGTGTGTGTGTGTGTGTGTGTGTGTGTGTGTGTGTGCAGACCAGACACATTGTGCAGACAAAGACACAACCACGTACAAATGCACATACTCCAGAGGCACATGGAGTATGTCTTAGAAGGTTTTGTCAGATTGTCTGAAACAGGGGTGTCAAACTCTTTTTCACTAGGGGCCACACTGGAAAAAGAGAATCACACCAAGGACATGTAGAGTTTATTGCCGTGCTTTTGTTACTGCAGGTCACTTTTTTTTAACATTTTGATAGCTTTTTGTCCTAATTTTTGTTGTTTTTGTGGCTTTCTCAGACATTTGTCACCTTTTTGTAAATTTGTTGCTTTTTCCGACATTTTTGTATGCTTTTTGTCACATTTTTGTTGACATGAAGCCCTACAAAAGTCATCAAGAGAGTTCCTTCTGGGGGAATTTCTGAGTCTCAGAGTTAGCAAATCTGCCATATTCTGCTTTGAATGTCACGTAATTGCAGTTTAAAAAACACTTTCCTGTGTTTTTGGTTTGGCGCACAACTAGGTGGGTGCCAAAATGTATTGGGAACCCAAATTGATATACGGGCCGGATCTAAATCTACAAGGGGCCGGATTTGGCCCGCGGGCCTTGAGTTTGACACATGTGGTCTGAAAGGTTAAATGCACATTAAACCATTCTTTTTTTCCCCATTTACTCTTGAAAACTTTGTAAACAAGTCCTTGAGTGATATTCACTCTTCTGCATTATTTGCTGTCCTTAAGATCCAGAGCTGGATGTTTGAGATGAACAGAACCCACACTGACCTGGTTGACATGTTCTCAATTGGGAAGTCGTATGAGGGTAAACCACTTTATGTGCTTCAGGTAGGAGAAAAAGTATGAGACACACAAAAAAAATGACACACGGGTGCGTGCACATGCACACTCATACTACTCTTAAACTGACAGTGCTCGTCTCCTGTCAGATAGGAAAGAGAAGTCGTCATCAGAAGAAAGCCGTTTGGATCGACTGTGGCGTCCATGCCAGAGAGTGGATAGGACCTGCTTTCTGCCAATGGTTTGTCAAAGAGGTAGTTCTTGTTTTTCTAGTCTGCAAATTTGAATATAAAACACTGTTTAAATTGCATGCATTGTTTCCATCAATGCATGTGTCAACACATATCTAAATGATAGGCTGTAGCTAGCAAGTCTGTAATGTTTGGTCTCTGGGGTCCTCAACAAAACGTGAACATCTGTTCATTCGTCATGCACAGTCATGCAAATACTGAAGATTACCCTTTATTGTTCAGATGTTGAACACAACCCTAGGCGTGCACACAAGTTCCATCACACCCTTAAGGTCTTAAATACTACCCTCTGAAGTGAGGACGGTACCAGACCAGAGCCAGACATTAACTGCAAGAACCTTTAATGGCTTGTTTTATACTTCATAGATGCCAGATGAGTGGGATTTGCAGCACAGTGCCAGAGTATTGAGATAATTAAAGGAAAAGTCAATGAATATCAATGCAGAGCACTGAGTCACAGCCGTTTTTTGCGTAATTCTTGCATGATAGACCTCAACTGACAGATACTTGAAAAAGTCTTAAACAAATGCTAAGAAATATTTTAAACTCTAGTAACCAAATGAGCTGATGTTGAGTAGCAAATAATGTAAACGTGCCACTATAAAGAGCACATAAACATTCTAATGCTTACTCTTTCTCTAACCTCGGTCACTGGACCGTACCATTTACAAAACAATATTTTGTTGTGCTCTATAGTCATTCTGTTTGCACGCAGACACTTCTTGAAATAGCCTCCATAATGATGGTTTAAATTAAAATGCTCGACTAATTCACCTAAGACCATTAGATGGATTTACAAGTTGAGTAGGGAATTCTTCAAAGAAGGATAAAGTTGGAGTAGGAAGTGAGTGACTAGGGCAGGGAAAAGACAAATAGCAGAAAATGACACTGACATAAAAATGAAGAAAAAAAAGAGTTTACATTTAAGGAAGGAAAACAGTCAAAGATGCTCTACTTGGCTCAAATATGTGCCCTAAAATGGGAATCCACAGTCATGTAGTTACTAAGGTTGGCCACTGGAGGTCAGGGTGCCATCTTGGTTTAAGGCTAAAAGCATTTTAACCTTGGCCGAAGTCTGATTAAAGAGCAGGTAAAAGCCGAGATCTCCCCACTTCAAATCCTCATCTATAGTCTGAGTATTAACCTACTGCAGTTGTGCATTTAAAGAACCATGATAGCAATCATGCATATGGTTACAAAATAAGAAAACATAGCATAGTAATTACATTTAACTATATGATTAGACCACAATCTAGCTTGGTGCTCTATAATTATATTTAGAGCTGTAACAATTCCAAATTTTGCTGTACAATTAATTGTCTCAAGAATTGCGATTAACAATATAATTGTCTTTTTCTGTCAAATTTAAAAATAGTTATTCATTTATTACTTTTTCAAACAAATTACAGTTTTGAAAGAATTCCAGGATACGTCTTTTGGTTCTATCACTGTTATGTGACCCAGATAATGTAGTAACAAAGGTACACAGCCTATGAAACGTGTAACTGTATCCCCCCCTTGTCATTTTTGTTGCTATGAACGTGTAGGTTTGGTAAGTTTACCAACAACTAACAAAAAGCATAGCTTTAACTCAACAGTCTGACCAAATATCCCTTATATAATTATTATTTGCATATCCAAACAAAATCAACAATAACTATCAACAGCCATACCCCTTAGGACCTTAGCTAATGTTAGCAATTAATTGCGGTTAATCATAAAAATATTGCCATTAGACAATTATGTAATAATTGTTACAGGCCTAATTATACTGTTTTCATGTTATACTTCAAGGCAATCAACTCATACCATTATGACTCTGTGATGAGACGACTGCTTAACCAGCTCAACTTCTACGTCATGCCCGTCTTCAATGTGGATGGATATGATTTCAGCTGGACCACGGTACTGTAGGTCTTTCTACATACACAATACAGACTAAATACAGACTAAATCTTGCATGCTCATTCATTCATTTTCAAACAGCATGAGTCAGAAGTTTTGATTGTAAAGTATTCTAATGCTTTCCAGAATGCAGGGCCCAGAGGAGAAACACCTTTATTTTATTCAGGTGCTTGTATTCAGAACAACAACTGCTATCAATCACAGATTGTGAATAATTTGAAGGCAGTATGATGAATATTTTGTGTCCAAGTGGATCAGAACTGATACAGTAACTGAAAAACTTAACAGCAGAGAGATAACAATGTGTTTTTGTCATTATGCAGCCCTCATCTCTGTGAAAGAATCTATGTATACTTCAGTGAAAAATGCTCCTCATCTACTGTCTACATATCTGGAATTCAAATGAGTGACAGATGGATTATTTGGAAGATGGCAGGAAGCTCCATTTGTTCGATAAGTCTGACAAGTCAGGGGACAAACACAGTGACAGTGGCTTTTTTTTTCCCTTTTAGGATCGGTTCTGGAGGAAAACACGGTCCAAAAATCACAAGTTCCACTGCCGAGGAGTGGACGCTAATAGAAACTGGAAAGTGAAATGGTGTGGTGAGTTCAATTACACTGAACTTCAACTGAAATCTGAGGAAAATCAACTGAATCTCTATCACACATATACAGCACACGGTAACACTGTAACTTGGCAAGGCACTCCTTGTAGTCTGTTGCTGATGAAGTCTTTTCTGACTATTAATCAGTGTAAGTTGCGGATGAAATATTTGTGTGGTGACAACAATCTGTGTTTAATGTCATGTAGTCTCTGTTGGGAGGCGAGTGGAAGGGTGGAGGGGTTCTGCTGAGTCATCATCCGTCCGGGAGGGCTCTGAAAATATAGCAGAGATGTTTGCAGTACATTCAGACATACAGAGATGTGATGTGAGTTGAGAAACAGAAAGAAATTGAGGAACCAAGTTTTGCCCTCTCAAAGGAATATTAAGCTCACAAATTGTCCCTTTGGATACTTCATTTAAAAGCTTTTCTTAAAGGGAACCCACTGTCAGTGATATGTGAAATATAGATGAAAGATGGGAATTTAACACAATTGGAAAAGACCTCGGTTTATACTTCAGTAATGGACTACTGAAGAATTGCATTAAACAGGACATAGTCAGTTCTGAGATAACTTTCAGCTTAACTAACCTAACCTAACTTCTTTTATGTTTAGTTTGAAAATCTGAATGGAATCCAAATCTGTCCCTGAATGCATTCTGGTGTGATGAAGAGAATGCCTTTTTTTTCCTTCCTTTCCTTCAGAGGAAGGTGCCTCCTCTCATCCCTGTGATGACACCTATTGTGGTCCCTTCCCTGAGTCTGAACCTGAAGTCAAGGCCGTCGCCAAATTCCTGCGCAAGTACAAGAAACGCGTCAAAGCATATATATCCATCCACGCCTACGCCCAAATGCTGCTTTACCCCTATTCTTACAAGTATGCCACTATCCCCAACTTCCACTGCGTGGTAAGTCACCCATTGCTTGATAATTAACCCATAAACGGTTATATGTTGGAGTTACTTAACTGGAACGCCTTGATATTAAACCCTACTGTGCAGACATAGATAGGATCACTAATGAGCTGGCCTTCTGCTTTCACTGTCCAGGAGTCAGCAGCTCATAATGCAGTGACAGCCCTGTACTCCGCCTATGGAGTGAGGTACAGATATGGACCTGCCTCTACCACCCTGTGTGAGTACTGTTCTTTCTCTTCATTGTATCTTCAAGGTTTAGAAAACGTAAAAGAATGGATTATGTGTTGTGTGGTACTTGTTGCTTTGTGCTCTACTTCCAACCACATCTGTGTTTCATTCATCTGCCGACAAGGAAAATAGATCCTCATTCATGTTATGAAGTAGGGAGACGTGCCAGTTTTCTATAAATACACGATCAATTTAATCTTTCACTCAGTGAACTGAACGTACCCCTTGAGAGGATCAAAATGCACGGATGTAAATGTAGCATCAATGAGAATAAAATGCTTTCAGACTCACCTAAAATTGAATCAATTTGTTGTCAGCAGTGGTGGAAGAAATATTCAAATCATTTAGTTAAGTAAATGTAGCAAGACCACATTAACAAGTAAAAGGCTTGCAATCAAAATGTTACTTAAGTGTAGTAAGAAATAGAACAAAGTACAGAAGTATAATTACAGGTCTAAATGCTTATATAAGAAAATACTGTCCTAAGCGTTTCTTATTCTGTTTGTTTAACTCTTTCACAGATGTTAGCTCAGGCAGCTCTATAGACTGGGCCTACAGAAACGGGATCCCGTATGCGTTTGCCTTTGAGTTGAGGGATACAGGACACTTCGGCTTCCTCCTGCCCGAGTCCCTGATCAACCCAACCTGCACTGAGACTACGAGGGCAGTAAAGGCCATTGCATCAGGTCTGCTTAAGAAGTGTGAAACAGACAGGGACAAATTTCCATATATATGAGCTAACTGTAGGTCCCCCGCCAGAGCTCCACCTTCCCAGTTCCTTATCTCAACAAATCATATTTCTTTGAGATTACATATTCCTCGCAGATATTATCAGGTGAAGAGCTGAGAAGGGACAACAAAGCATACATTTTAATTTGCTTTTCTTGTGTTTAAGGTTGTTCGCCTTATTTTCCTTTTATGATGAAATATGAACGTATGGGGGTGTTTTCTGTGTGTGTGCCAATATCCATGAATCATATGAGTGACCAGCCTGTTTACATACAATAAGATAAGATTTGGTGTTAAAGAGCGTCCTGCTTGATCAGTGGGCCATTACAGTACTTGCAAATTCAGTGTCCTGAGCTTAAATCCTTTTTAGTGTGTAATCCTCTCCTCCTTCCCCAATTTCTGTGTTGCTCACCACTTACAGAAATACTAATAATGCAGATTTTTCTATGATACAAGCTGAATGGTGTTCATGAGAGCACTTGTCACGATAGAACAGCACTTTTTTTTTTTTAAGAAACAGCTACGATTTTAATGTTTTCCAAAAATGTGTTATGTTAAACAAACTTTTTACAAAAAATTTTAATAACCCTATCGCTATTTTTATTCTGGTTGCGATTTATTTTGAAATTAGGCCTACCAAGTGCCAGTAGCTTAATGTTAATGTATTAATGCCGTTATTACTGCAACATTGTTGGTGTACATAATTTGCTATCACCTGACAATCTTAGGTTTGGTTTAAATTGAGATTTTTTTGTTAGATTGTTGTTGTTGTTTTTTTTTATTTGGTTCAGACTGAAATTTTGATTGAATGACCTGTCACTTCAGCAGCTTACTGTGTCATTACTCAGGTATGGATCAATGACAGAGTCAGAAATGTTTACTTTTGACAGCTTATGTGCTAAATATGAGATTCTAATAAATGTATGACATCTGACTTGAATAAATGCTGTTCTATAACACAGTAAATGTTCAGTTCATCACATTAATTTCATCTTTACATCTCTAGTATTTATTTGAAAACAGCAAAATGTCACATTGTATCCCATATTTGTGTTTTGTAGATGTTGATAGGGATGGTTAATAATAAACATTATTTACTCACATATCTTTCATTATGATAAACTCACTGAACTTTTGATTATAAAATGATAGCTTAAAGTCTCTGATCCAGTCTCTGATTCTGCAGCTCTGCTCTTATTTATGGATTCAGAAACGATGAAACTGACATGCAAGACATCTTAAAGTGAAAGTGAACTTTCTGCCGCTCACAACTGCCAAATCTGTGTTGTGTATTTGCCAGATTTCCTGGATTTTGCTTAAAGTTACGCAAGGCTGTAAAAGGCAGTGTAGCAATACTACACAGGTAGGTACACCAACAGTCACAGATGAGATTAAGCAGTGATGGCAGAGTTGAACAAAAAGGTATAGTGATATTAGCGACAATGACTATAGACAATAACTCAATCTGAGCTATTAATGTTTTGAGATTATTATGCTTACGTTTTTTTATGGTTGTATTGAAGAGGAAAAAACAACCATACAAAATGGGTTGGGGGTGACAAAAAAAAATCAAATTTCAGGCTCTCAAAGGGGGAAAAAAGCCTTTTAATAAGGATGAGGAGAAGACTGAGATGTTTAAGATGTGTTTACATCAGTAATATTTGGCTTGAGTGAAACATGTCTATCTTCAAATATCATCTGAGGATCACAAAAAAGGCTTATTTATTTTTTAAATGCCAGTCTTCCGTTATTTTGAAAACCTGTAATTTAGCTTTCAAAAAATACAAATTGGATGCTCAGTTTTCCCGTTCATACTATTATTCACACAACTAAATACAGCCTTATATAAATGCACTTACGTCTCACACATAATTACCTACATTGTATAATGCCCATATATTTGTAAGTAGACTATTTAAGTGGAAAAGTGACATGTTTTATTCAGCAAAAAAAGAAATTCTGCACACATTGAATGTGGCATGCTGGTTTAATTCATACTATGCATATATGCCAGTTATTTCACATGTGACTTTAATACGCCCATATAGGCTTACACGAAAGGATCGGGTACTGACAATCTCCCTGCTGCCTCACTGCGGCCGTTCTCGAACGTACGTGACGTCGTTTCCTCTCTCCAACATGGCGCAGGAGGCAGGTCGTTAATGGAAATCTGAGGGATTTACCCCACCTTCTGTGTTTATTTATGTTTGTCTGTTAGGGGCTCTGCGGCTGACATTTATAAAGGAATACATCTCCATTCGAGGCGGCTGCAGCCCCCCTTGGGACCAGGCACACCTCGCCCTAAATTCCGGTGCGACATGTTTGAGGGCAAAAAGACGAAAAACATGTTCCTTACACGAGCTTTGGAAAAGATCCTGGCCGACAAGGAGGTGAAAAAGGCTCACCATTCACAATTGCGCAAAGCCTGCGAGGTGGCACTTGGTAAGTTATGTTGTTTTAGCTGCACATATTTGCAGTCTTGGACTCATTGATTTAGACACGTCATGCACCCTTTCACTTTAACCGGTTATCCTGCCACAATGTCGCAGTGTTTGGCAACACAGTGCATTTTACATTCATAAATGCTGTCTGCTTATAATGTCTTATTGTGTTACGTTATAATAAAGGAAAACCTTCGTTCTTAATTGACGTGGCACGGGCTCCGTGGAAATGATTCCGTGTAGAACACGGAAATGGTGCAGGAGGGGTGGGTGTTTGCAACGCTGAACCGATGCTGCGAAACTAGTAGCGATGTGAGAAAAGGCCGAGCACTAGACAGAAAACAAAGTTGTTGACGGCTGTATCCTCCTTCGATATCAAGCAAACCAACCGCTACACCTCATACATTCGTCAAGTATAAACTATATTTATCTAAACTGCTTAATTCCATGTGTTTAACCCAATAAAGGTGAGGTGTTAGTGTCTCTTCCTGGTACTGTACATAAGACGCAGCAGTGCCCGTTCAGTACAGAGTGTTGAAGACCTATTAGATCGTTTATTTTTTCGCCACTTAATTCATTGAATACTCTGGACTCTCTTCTTAATTGTTATTTTGTTAAACTACGTGTGAAGTCGGGACAGCGAGGACAGCTGTCAGTAGCACTAGCACCTCTATGCTAGAACAACGTCAAGCTGTTGGTAATAATAAGACGTGATTTCCGGTCAGATCTGAAATAAAATTACAACTGAAATACACGTGAGACTGATAACAACACCAATACATGATAATACTAAATTGAAAAAAACCTCAATAAGAAATAACGAACTTTCTCTAAATATAGCATGTGTATCAAGACCATGCCAGCTATGTTACATGACTGTGCTTTTATTTTGAAGTGAACATCACTTAACGTCCGGTTTTAAATTAACGGTATGCTGGTAGCTTTATAAAACTTTTAGCAATGTTAGCAGGTGGAT
Source organism: Perca flavescens (assembly GCF_004354835.1). Classification (NCBI taxonomy): domain Eukaryota; kingdom Metazoa; phylum Chordata; class Actinopteri; order Perciformes; family Percidae; genus Perca; species Perca flavescens. Next base: position 14,654,530 of record NC_041352.1, read on the forward strand.
TTCCCGAAACACGTCCTTACAAAAACTATACTTTTTTTTTTTTTTTTTTTTTTTTTTAAATATCAACAAAACAGAAATTCACATAGTATCAAAGCAGCTAATAATTTACAATTACTATACCATAGCCAATATTATTTTCCCATGCCCGATTTTTTCTGTTCTGAGTTGGAACAAGCTGGGGTTTGTCCTGCAAGGGAGTAACATGACACTACCAAAGAAACAATGAGTCCATGTTGTGCAGCAGCCAAGCATCCAACCTGTCTTGACAGTTGCTGCTGTTACCAACTCATTCAGCTGTTGTAGGGTTTTGAAATGGCCTTGAAGGCTAAATACACCAATCGTGTTTGTCTAGGCTTGCTCTGATGTTTTGTGAAACCAACACACCTACTCACAAATTATATATTCCATCCCCCACTTCATTGTGTGTAGAGAAACAGTGCGGAGTGCAAGAGGTTAGCCTATATTGAAAAAGTGAGGCTCTCACTAGCTTGGGTTGAAAGGGTAAATGTAGCACGAATTGCTCCAGTGATCTAGCTGGAGTCAGTATTATCCCCTTACCTGGGAATCCGAGCATAGGGACTTGAATTGATGAATGATGATGATGTTCATTGTAAGTGAAATAGTCACCCTATGGGTTTTATTGAAATGTGGGCTGTGGGTCAGAAAACCTTCACAAACCAATAAAAACCCATCACGGTTGCTGACTGTCATATAGCATCCTGTCAGTAATTCACTGTTTATGGAGCAGCACCATATTTTTTTCTCCAGATGACATCACCACTACATTCTGTTGCTATGCTACTAACTAATATTCACCACTTAACCCAGAATTCTATTTAAGGGTGTATGTTCCCTTTTAAAAAGCCGTGTTAGTCACACAGTCAAGGGTTGTGGGTCTCCTCAGGTCAGAAAATGAAAGAACAATATTCAGGAAAAACCCTAACAACTGTGCAACAGAACAGTGTAAAAATGAAAGGGCAATATCTCATCATAATTAACTGTGCTGATTTTAACTTCACACTGAGGCTCAGAAATGCATTTAAAATCTATGAAATGATCTCTGTAATGAGCGTAGCAGTGGTACAGTAGAAGTTCATATAAAAAACAACTGGCTGACCCAGTATACTGAGTGACTTACGTAATCCCCTCCAGCTCTTGGGGCTTTGAGACATCTCAGAGAGTGTCTGTGCCAAAGTCTCCTCTTTGCTGTCACTGAAAGTTTTCCTGTTATTCACAGTGCAAAACTAGGTATTGTTTGAATTCTTGCTTGTATAACACAATATAGTATATTTTATTCAGCTTTTCGTAACTGTTTCATCACATCTGGCATATAGACTCATGAATTGTTTATCACTGTTTTAGTTTTAATGCATAGGAATGAGGCAAAAGGCTCCGGCTAGGCTACCTTTGCCAGACAGTCCACCCTCCTCCCTCCCAAACTGACCTTTCTCTTGGATTATCAAAATGTCACTCAGCAGTTTCCCAAAAAGAACACCATCTCAATTTCTCACACTCTAAACTGTAGCGGTGTAGGCTCCTATTATCTTTTGGATCGCACCAACGGCTTCTTTGAGAGGAGCTGTCTGAAAGCAAGAGACAGACAGAGGGTAAGTCCGACAGTTAACTCAAAATATCAAAGGCCCTCAGGCTGTAGCTGCCTATCACGTCTCAGAAGCGAACATAGAAGCTCTGGTTCATTGCTGTCACGCATTGCAAGCTTCACATGAGGCTGGCTTTGTGGATGGTCTTATTGTTTTTAAACCCAACCTGTCTTCTCTGACTTAAGATGTTCTTGTAGCTTCAGTGCTGCTGCAAAACAGTCATACTGTGAATGTGTCAAGCTAAAGCAGGGGACTCTGTACAAGCTACCATGCTAAGAGGAGTGAGTACTTGTATCCAGGCTAGTAGTCACTTAAAGAGTTGAGTCCTGCTGAGCACGTTGCTCATTATCTCTCCCCTTAGGGTGTATCATCTTAGGATACAGCAACATGGAAACCTGTTGCCGATGCATTCTTGATTCCTCAGTTTTTGTTCCATGCAGATGCATATTCTGTCCAGGTTTTGGAAGCGGTCAGTGGTAAGAGAACTCCACTATGTCTGAAGCTTTTTTGTATACTCACTTTATTTCCTTTAGTCACAGATCACTCAAGATATATTATTTACTCTGTAGATGTAGCTGAAATGTAGGTCAATACGTTGTAGTGCGGACAAAATGAACATGTTACAAACAATTTACCTACTAACACATCAAGCAGACAGAGCAATATGGACATCCTATTGGATTCATCTTCATTGCCCCCTGACGAAATCCATTATTCAGCGTTATTTTGTTTCTGGTTTGATCCACCAACACTTGAGAAAAACATCCGTCTCTCATTGCTTTCTAAATTCTTGATGTTCTTCTAACGTTTACTTCAGCAGTTTCACACTGCGTGGGTAAGGTACAGTTGGTTTATCTGGGATTATTTGCTGGAAAAAGCCTGCCTTTGGTTTTTATGGGTGTATGTGAAAGCAGTGTGTGAATTTTAATCCAGATAGTTGTGTTGCGAGCAAGCAAACGTTATTGTTGTCAATTGGCTTGTCAGCTTTCTTGCTTGAAGATATTGACCGTTTGAGGGCCTGTCGTGTTCCTGGTGGTCTGAGGGGTTTGACATTCATTAAATCTGAATGCTTTGCAACATGGGGTGGATATGAGAAACACAATAAACCAGGAGCTAGTAGCTATATTGACATGGTCCACTACCCCTTGCCATGCTATAATCGTAGTGTTTGTTTCCTTTAATTTATTCATTAGTCCCCTTCTCCTCCTCTTCATCGACATTAACCCTTTCTTCCTTAAAGTGTTATGTCTGGTGCAGATGAAAGTTGGTGATGTTGTTGGGTATTTTGTTACTGAAGCTTTTCTAACTTTGGGAGCTCCCAAATTGGTAAATCCATTTAAAAAAATTGGAACAATTCTAAGTAAGAAGATATTATGTTGATTTGTTTGATCGCTTTAATTCAGAAAATCTGAAGAATAGTGTTCCCTCTTAGAGATACTTGTGATTCAGTTGTTTTTGTAAAGAAAGCTATGAAAGGGATGCAGATTTTAGGCAATTTCCTTAATTGATCCTCTGCCACATTATGGTCTTATCATCTTATAATCAAAGGCTCAGAAATTATTATCAAACCATGCCAGGGAAGACAGGGGGGAAAAAAAAAAAAGATAATTTTGGTACGTCTGGACGTGGCCTTAATTTAGACCAAACCATGCCACTGCATTTGTGGCAAAACATTTTCCTATCCAAGGTCAAAAGAACCTTGAATAAATTGTAAACACAGACAAAATTAAAGAGAGTGCTCTTTTGCACCAAATTCAAGGCCACTGCAGTCACTGGCCACATTTTCTTCAGAGTTGGCAAACCTGGCAGGGAAGCCAATGGGACAACTGTACCTCTGATCATTAGGATGGCGAACACATGCTCCTCCACGATAAGCTCCACCATAGTCACCACATGCTCAGCCATGATAAGCACCAGGCTATAAATGATTCTGTTTGTTCGTTAAGGTTTTTACCACGACTCCCGAAAGACCCACAAAGCCTTTCCAAAATATGAAGTGCAGGAGCTGAGCGCTGATGTCAAGGCAAGCCTCGGATGAATAATAAAAGCTTTCCTGATTTGTGTACCTGACAACCTTTTTTTATCAGCATCCTTCATATTCCTGACAGAAATGTATCAACCCAGAAGTTAAAATCAGGCAGTTTCATTCTGATTTCCATGCAGAGGAGGCCAACTGGGTAACCTGCTGATAAAACTGGATGAGAAAGTGTTAATAAGGGAAGGGATGGCAGCTGTCAGCTACATTTTTATGTCCCCTTTATTTGTCAGGCTGCTGTAAATGGCACTAAATGTTCCACTGTTTGACTTGGAATCAGATATATGTGCATGTATGTGTGCAGTTTAAAAGATCCTGGGAGACCATACTAGACAGACTAAACTCTACTGGAAAAGCAGACATGCTTTTTGGCAGTATTTCCCCTTCCAGCCTGTTGTAGGGCTGCAGCTTACGATTATTTGCCTTATTTATTATTCCATTGCTTATTCAAATTAGAGAAAGTAGTGATGAAAGCCCATCGCAAGTTCTCAGTCCAAAGGGCAAGAGGTCTCACCTGGATTTTGAATGTGCTGTATGTGTTGAAAAGTATAAGTAAATGTGTTGCGATAAATTGTCCCACAATCAAGTGTACTGCTACATTTCCCTGAAGGAAAGGGAGACATAAGAAATGATGAGAACACGTGCTTAGTTTCTGTCTCGTGTCTCCCCTCCAGACTAAGTGCAGACACTTAAGCAGCTTGTAACCCCAAAGGTTGACTAGTATTCAGATAATGAGCAGTGGAGTAGTCAATATGGCAGGGCCAGTGCTCGCTCTGAAAGCATAAATAATCCTTTTATCTATACGGACAAGACAGTTTAGAATTTAGAAGGAAAAATCTTTTTTCTTCTTTTTTTTATTTTTTCTTCTTTTTTTTTATTTATTTTTTTACACTGATACCTCCATACATAATACATTATTTCTCTCCACTGATGCCTCCTTCAGTCCCGGGACAGGTGATAAATTAATTATACCGCAAACAGATGAGACGAATGAATAGAAACCCTCTCATTTCTCTCTTCCTCCTCTGTTTCTGTTTCATCTTGTGTTGCTTGTATTTATCTGTATTATCTATCTTGTGTTGATCTATTATCTGTAATTGCCCATTCACTTGGTTGGTACCAAGCAAATAACACATAACAATTACTGAGGGAGTTGGAGGGAGGAAAGGCATGAGTAAAGGAGGCAATGTTACGCTGAAGAAAATAGGAGCATACAGTTGAACTGAAATTTAAAATAAATTTTTTCTACTGAATCTGTATATATATCCATGGTGTTTGTTTTTGACAAACTTGGCCATAATTATTCAATGGTTCTAGGGTTGGGCATCGTTCTAATTCCGATTCCTCCTTTTTGATTCTGTTTTTCATCGATCGATCCATCGGAGTTGAAACGGGACACATAAGTAGGGTGCCCTTTATGGAAACCAGAACTTGTGCGTGTTAAATATGGAACCGATGATGGGATTCGAAACCAAATTTTCCAAACGATTCAGAGTAAAAAAAAAACAATTTCATTGGAATCGTCATTTTTGAAACAATTGCAAATTAAGATTATTTTTTTGCGGGGGCATTATAGGCCTTTATTTTGTATAGGACAGTTGAAGACATGAAGGGGGAGAGAGAGGGGGAAAGACATGCAGCAAAGGGCCGCAGGATGGAGTTGAACCTGTGGCCACTGCGTCGAGGAGTAAACCTCTGTATGTGGGCGTCTGCTCTACCAACTGAGCTAACCCAAACAATTGCAAGTTAGAACTGGATCTTGATGCCCAATCCTAAATGGATCTCTCCAGCAGGCATGAATTTTTGGTTTTGACTCACACAGTAATTTGAATAGTGCAATCTGTGTGGAAAGGAACATAAGATAGTTTATAATATAACGTCAATTCCTGAAGTTGTTAGCCGTTGCTTACAATAATAATAACCCCATTTCAGAAGACAGTGCAATTCATAGCAGCAGAAAAGTGCCAAATCATGCATCAGCAGCAGAGTTATTAAAGATTAATTCATTTCAATAACAACGCCAACAGCTGAGTAATCAAGGCCCTGTGGAGGCTGAGTTTTTTGTGACTTTTTGGCTAAGAAATGAGAGCCTTGATTCAGCCATGGCAGTGAGACTAGTGATTAGACACAGGCTTATGCAAGTGCGAGTGAGGGGGTTGGTTGGGCACACGCACACAGACGTAACGCACACATACAGGCGTGCACACACACGAGCGCACTCACAGTTAGGTATCCCAGACAACCTCTGACAGTGTTTCCTTCTTCCCCTCCAAATGTAATTACTGCTGTGCAACCTTTCCTTTCAGGCTGGACAATAGAAATGTCAGGGGGCTGATTTTTCTCAGGCTCTTTTGTTTATCTATGTTTGGTAGGAGGTGGAGGTTTACACCTAGACATAGATTAATCCGTAGATTAGCCAAATTTAGCAGCACAAAGCTACAGTGTAGTCTTTATTATAATGCCTATGGACATTGTCTCATTACAAACTATTCTCAAAACTCTGTAAAATAACAAACAATTGCCGGTGCAACACAGATGTCTTCTTACTTAATAGGTTTATTTCTTAAGGTGCATAACAGTGACTAACGTTTCGATGTAGGGTTACATATGGAGCCCCCCTGGGGTCAGCTGATAATTACAAAAATAAATAAAAAAAAATAAACAGTGCGCACAGATTCATAAAACTGTGCTCTCTGTATTATAAACTGTACGCACAGATTCATAATCTGTGCTCTCGGTTTTATAAACCTTTCAATTTTATAAACTTAAGCAAAATTAGAAAGATATTAACAGATTTGAACTTCTGGGATCAATTCTCTATAGCGAAATGTTATTAAATCACAAACGACGCATCTTTCCTAAAGTAGTAAGGTTAGCAACGAGCTACAAACTCATTTTCATCAAAAGGAGCCATCCTCCGACCTGGAGAAATGACATTATTGGTTTCTATGTGAGCAGAAATAAAATTTTGCTATAGAGAATTGATTCCAGAAGTTCGAATCTGTGAATATCTTTCTAATTTTGCTTACATTTATAAAACTGTACGCACAGATTATGAATCTATCTTTATAATAATCTTTATAAAACTGTTTAGCATGGTTTAGTTTTTTCAGCTGACCCCAGTGGGGCTCCGTAGTTACATCTTCATCAGAGTCCTTGGAGAGAATGGGCAGTGAAGCCCTTAATAAGAATCAACAGGTGTGATTGTGCGTAAGAGGGGCGTTGGCTACCTGAAGATACACCCATCTCAACCAAGGTGTTCACTCATTAATCGGTCATTAAAGGGCAAATGCCCACAAACAGGTCAAAAGTGATTTAAAAACAATGTTGATAGGTTACAAACTCTGTTCAAAACTCTGTTGCTTGATGACTAATCACACCAGAGATGTAATAATGTTTACAGCCTGGATAATGGGGTCAATGTTGGACATTTAAGGGAGATACATCTTTACTTTTTACATCTTGCACCATTATAAAGCCAGATTATGTCCATCTGAGTCCTGAGGGTCCTTTTCTTGTCCCCTAAACTTATTTCTCTTAAGCCGCCTACACATGATCCGTGGCAAAACCATGAGGTAGAGCGCAGAGCAATGAGGCACAGCGCAGGTATACGTCATCATTGCTTCTGGAATTGGTTGCGCCTTGAAAGGTCAGCGGCACCGAGGTCAAAGTTTGAAATAATTTGAATTTAAGCACGCCGCCTGGTGGCAATTCCATGCGGAGCGCGACGCCAGGGGTAGTGCTGCGTCTAGTTGGGTGACACCGCTCTCTCAATAGGAAAACAATGGAACGGCCAGCACTGAGCGGTTTTACCGTGGATGATGTGTAGCCGGCTTATTTTGTCCGGCCACACTCACACAGTTTTTTGTCTTTACATTCTTGAACATCCTGCACAGTCATTGGTCCATATCTGGAGACCCACTCAACGGGACCATTGTGTTTTACTGAGGTGAATGCAATCAGGCACTGGATTGAATTTTAGCCGATCGCTGCAATCAGAGTGGTTCGAGCCAACCATGGGATCCATGCCAAATGCAGAACTGCTCTAAGCTCTTTGAAATGATAATGGTACTGCGGGAGGATGGGATGCCCGTTCTTCTCCAGCTCCTTGCTCAGATGATGGGAGACTGAGTCAGACCTCTAACCTCTCCTCTGTGTCTGTGTGTTTGTAAAGATTGTTAGGAAGGGGTTCTGTTATTTTATCCATATTTTTGACCCAACCAAAGGGCAGAAAGTGATTAGGATGCATTGAAATTCTTTCCATTTTTCCTTCTGTGCCCTTTTTCCTTTTTCTTTCTTCCTTCTTTTCTTTCTTCCTTCCTTTTGTGGTACTGGATTTTAATGTATAAGACTACGCACAGAAAGAACCAAACATGTCTTACTTCAGTGTAAAATGAGACCTAGCATACTGTTCCTCTCTAGTAGCCTTGTAATATGAGCAGCACACACATACACACACTCATGTAACATGTGGACACAAACCATAGAGCTGGCGAGACCGGGTTTATATAGCAAATTTGTTTTGGAAGCCAGCCTCGTCCTTGTCCCTGCTTTCTCTCGCTTTCTCACTTCCCTCTCCTCACCCTATACAGTATGTCTGAACCCGCTGTCCCCTCCCAGCGAGGCTGTTTTCTTGCTGCTGGTCTTTTGACGTTCTGCAGAGCGTCTCCAGAGAGCTGTCTGTTTATCTCTGTCCCTGCTGCAAGGGGAGCAGCCGTGTGCAGGCTCTACTGTGACTTAATTGATGAAATGTTAGAGCTCTCATGAGATTATTGGTGTGTGCATGTGTGTGTGCATGCGTATTACGTGCGTGTGCAAGTGTACTGTATCTGTGCATGTTTGATTGTGATTCTGTTGGCTTCTTAGGTGCTTGCAGAATGTCTATTTATTGAATTAGTGTTGATGCAACAGCTTTAGTCAGCAAGAATCTTTGCCCAGGTGTGTTGAGGCGCCTAGGTCATTGCAATGGTTCTATCTGCTTCACAGACTGTTGAAGTCTACTCTAAATGATGATACGAGCACATGAGCCTAGGAGAGAGTCAGTAAGTGGATAGGGGTACTTTGTCAGACAGCTAGGCTTTGGTAAGCGATATCTCCTCTTCTTATTTAACCTTTTAATTTATACGGTATAAGGCATTTTAAAGTAGCCATGTATATGCAATATTACTTTGTTTATTGTACATCCATTGCACTCCAGGTGTGCCATCTCTTTTTGTACACTTTTTTTTTGGAGCATTTTAGGCCTTTATTTCCACACGACAGATGAAGACATAAAAGGGGAGAGAGAGGTGTAATGACATGCAGCATACAGGTCAGAGTCGAACCCGCGGCTGCTGCGTCAAGGACTAAACCTCTATATATATGTGCGCTTGCTCTACCAACGAAGCTAACCCAGCCACCTTTTTGTACACTTTTACACAAGAGAACGGCAGGGCTGCATGAACAAACAAACGGCAGCCTGGTATTTTGAATAAAGTGTCCACATTGACAGCATGCGTCAGCGAGCAGAGCCCCCATGAGTAGAAATAATGGTTGTTTGTTTATGCTCGGGACGAAAATGAAAATCCCGTCCAAACCGTCTTTCACAACGGATTTCACACTGACACTTCACTCTCCATGGGTCTTATACACAAACACTGTAAGACCATTTACAAAACACTATAGGAAAGCTGTGATGCAGGCTAAATTGTTATGGCTATCAAGCACAACAACATTTCATTGGTTTCCAAATATAATGCAGCCCTCATTTAGGCTATGGGGGCAATGTGCAGCTGTATTATGGACCTTTGTTGTATATGAAAGAGGATGGATGGTCACAGTTTAAAAATCATGAAAGCCTTTGTTTCTAAGAAACTTGGTACACAATTTAAACAAAATCACAACTTTGTATATCTAAAAATCTAATTTAAAGGTGCCCTCTGGACTTTCTTGTACTGTTACTCACCAAAACGCTTTGTGTGCATTGGTGAGGTCTAACAAATGTGTTAAATGTATTTCCTTCCTTTATAAAACATTTGCAAAGCTGTTTTTTAAATTGTTTTTTTAAATTGTGCATTGCTTACATCCTGTTATTTGCTAGCAGTCTTCTTCCTTGCTTTTGTTGGTGCGTTGCTGTGTATCTTGTAGAGTCCGACCAATAAAGGATTTTTGTCACAACAGAACCGAAGAACATCAAAATATATTAAAGTTCTGATAAAATGTATAAAAATACAAACTTAAGATATGAAACTTAAGTCCTTTGAACAAAAACAATAACAACAACAAAAATCAAAGAGTTGCCAACAGGGACGTTGTAGAGCGCCCTCTGATTGACAAACTATGCAACACCAACACTCATAACATGGTTGAAGGGTGTTTTGTCCATTTTTGTTTTATTTTTTAAATATTAATTTATTATAAATGCCGATACCAATTTTGGAGAATCCCTAATATCGGCCCGCCGATATATCGGTCTGGCTCTAGTATCTTGGCATGTTACCACCACCTGTTGATCAGTGGAGTAGTGTGAAACCATTGGCAGGATCACATCACACACGCATGCCCGTCTGGTTCTCGTGTGCAGGCAAAAGCTAAACAAAATGAGGACAGTCTCTTTGAAAAACACCTGTGTAGCGATACTAGAAGTCAGCGTCAAGTGTTAAAAACATTAACATTGCAATTTCAGCACTGATTGAGGAAATCTTTTTTTAATAGTCCTCACCTGTTATGATCCGGATCCTAAGCCACAACAAATAGGAGACACACCATGATTAAATAAAAAAAATAAAATAAGAAGTACTTTTATTAAACCAAATTAAAGGATTATTAAGATGTGGGGTGTGGTTGTCATTATAGTCGTTGGTGTAAATGTCTAAAGTACAGGCAAAGCATACATATATAAAGTAAGGCCACATAACAAAACTAACGGAGAGCTGGAACAGCAGCAACCGGCAGGCAGAGAGAGCCCAGGGCTGCAGTGCAGCCAGGCTTAAATAACCTGGGAACACTCGGGTGTTCCAGGTTCCCCTAATAACGATTCACCTGCAGCGTCAGAGAGACCGGTGAATCACACAGACACAGCAGGGGTCGTCGCACTTGCAGCACAAGTAACTGAGGGCATTACATTTTCTTAATGCGCTATTGCACAAGCGCACATTACATGACTACTAACGCACCCGGGGAGGGGATATCAATTGTTATTCCGGTGTTAATGTTCCTGGCGATCAGTCATCCCAGTAGCGGACACCCTCTGCAGGGTGCTCTGCTGCTGCTATTGTCTTAGGAATGCTTTGTCACGCTACTAAGGCAGGGTGGCGCCCAGGAAGAAGACTTTAAGTTAGCCTGCAAGCAGCTCTCATCAGCAGTGAGAGATGGGGAGCAGGTTGTTTTTGTCGTGCTGCTTCGAGATTCAATTGGACTTTGATGCGATACTTAATGAAAGCAGACTGCCATTCTGCTTGTATGTGTTAATGGATGTTGTATTTTCTAAAATGCGTCATATGTTCAGGGTTCCCAAATACTTCCCTTGCTGATTAATCAGCCTTCTGTATTACAGCTGCACATTTGCATTCTAAGAGGCTGACTATACCTTTGTGCACTTGATATCTAAGCCATGATCAGCATTTGCTGTAGCTCAGTATAAGTGTGATTGAAGGGATCACTGATAAGATGTTGATTAGAAACATGTAATATATTAAGCCCTGCAGGTACCTGTGTCTGCTTACTGTCAAGTTCAGCGACTTGAGTGTGATGTTGGCATCTTTCAGTCTAGATCAGGCTGTGTTTATCCTGTCATCTCAGTCCAACACTGTCACCTGAAGCTGTGAGGTTGTTGTGCCTTCCTCTCACACAACAACAGCTATCCTTCCCATAGGATTTCAGTAGCTGTCATATGGCCCACAGTCCTCATACACAAGACCGATCGATCACACATGCACCATGCTAATTGTCACTATGCTTTTGCAACATTGTAGCTGACAGAGAGATGGCATCTGGCTGTTATGCGTGAGGTGACTTCGGGCGGAGGTGCTTAAGCTTTTGTCTTGATGTCATCATCATCTCATGCATTTTTTACAGAAAGCCTTGTTGTGTAGGTGTCGTATATCAGATGTTGTTGTGAGGGACCTAGGCTATAATGATTGCTTTAATAAGCCTGCCACTAAGGCTGATCTACAGGGATGTTTGTGCAGCGTTGTCTTCACCAGACATCATATCTATCATGTAGTAATGGTTGGCAGCATTGACTCAGCAACTTTGTGTTTCAAAACTAGCCTAGGTTGCAGGGCTAAATGTTTTCTGAAATTCAGGAAGTGTTTTATTTCCCCATCAGGAGGACAAAGGCCATTAATACAGTACTGTTGGTTAGTGCTGCAATACCATTTGACAGAGGGGAAGTACCTGACTGGAGTGTGTGTTCCTTTACCTGCTGTATTCATGCCTGTCCATTTTGTACACTTGCTAGCTCTCAAAAATCTGCCTCTGCCCACTCTCTCCTTTATCCAGGCTTGGAGACTGCAGAGTGGAGAAATGATTAGCCAGCTTTTGACTGACCTTCTCCCCTGCTTAGAAGCAGCTTTAGGGGGCCCTTGAATAGAAGCCAACCTCAGGGTATATGGGATTCAGTACAAACTGAAACCGGACTAAAAGGCTCACACTTGCACAGTATTTGGTCAGGACCGGATTGGTTAACTGGCCTTTGTGGACACTGCTGCTCAATTACCAGGAGCAGTAGGCCAATGCAGTAGTACACCAGAGAAATAGGAAATGTCTATATGTATCTGACCCACTTGTCTCTTGATGATGAAAAACAAGTGAGATGTAGGCCTAAAATGACTGTCTTATTTGCTGAAACTGACCCTATGTTCTCATAGAACTACATGAAGCAGGTAATTTAAAAAAAATAATAATAATCTGGCTCCTCTGGCACCACCTACAGCCTGTAATGCAATTTGCAAAAATCCACAGCTCCCTGTTCAGATACACCAATCAGGGCCAGGGGTGGGGGGGTGTCTAACTGCGTGTCAATCACTGCTCATGCACACGCATTAATTCTCCCTTGTAGGGGGAGGGGCTTAGGAGGTGGTTTTGGGCTTAAGCAGAAAAGGGGGAGGGACTGAGAAGTTGTTGATGTTGGTGGAGGTGATTGGGGGCTTAGCAGGCTGCTCTCATACATTCTGGAGCTCTCAAAGGCTTTGTGTTGAGGTCTGGGCTATTAGCTCACAGGAGAGCAGGAAAGCTCCCTCTAATGTATCAGGTCAGTGAAATAGGTGTATAATGTATGTCACTTCCCCCGCTGGGGTTTAGTAAAAGCAGTGTTTCAGCCATAGTGTTTGTTTTAAGGGGAGCATCATGGGTGCCAGTAATCTCACCTGCTGAAGCATCAGCACAGCAATGATGGTAATGGTAACGATGATGATAATGATAACGAGGGAAAAAAATCAAGCCTGTGCTGTAATTCAGTATTAAGTGTTATGACTAAAGTTATAGCAATTTATACTCATTAACAATGCGTTTGCAGTACAAATCCATCTGTTTTAATAGTTTATTTGAGTCAGTTCAAACAAGTGGAGTGATTGCCTTTATTGTGCCTTCATTTTCGCAGTTGTATTTTCACACAATAATTTTGGCTTCTTAGAGAATATGCTTTTAAGAGGTAATAGGAGAATAATGAATTTGTGGAAACAATGCGATGAATGCACACATTTTGGGTTTTGTGTTAGTCAGTTTCTCAAATTTCAGTTTCACATTTTCAAAGTTTCACTCGATTGACAAAAAGCCCCTGGTCCTTTTTTCATGTGGACCCATTCGATTGAAAAGTGCTGAGACACTCGGTTTCATCTCATCACTGTAGAACTGTGTGATAGCAGCGTGGAGGAAGTTGTACCCACTATACTGAATTAGTACCGCCACTGCTGCTGTTCTTTGATTATACCAAGGTCCTGGGACAGACCGGGCACAGAGACACAGCGTCTTCAAGGTATGACTGTTGCAGAGCGGAGGGAGAGTGGGGTTGGGTTAATAAGTAACAAAATGCTGCCATTTCTGGGCTCACGATAAGCCTTTTATGAAGCAACTACCACAGAACATAGAAATATGTGAGGTATTTGCATTTGATACACGCTGCTTTAGGACTTGGCACTCTTTGACTAAGTGTTTTAACTTGTCCACTAAATTACAACTTCCCAGTAAAGTATTCTTGGGTTCCTGTGCTTATGAAGTTTTAATCCAGTGTTTGGTTTATTTCGGGACACCTGATCAGACTATGATTAGCCATTTTGTGATGTCTCACCCTGTCTGCTACGAGGAAAATGCATACTAAAATACTTGTATTCAGTTTTCTCCTACTGGGTTCAGTCATTGTTCTGATTATATCATGGCTGAGTTGATAAAAATGAGATGAGATTTAGTTTTGCATGTGCGTTGTAGTCCCACTCGGCTGCCTGTGCCTGCCTTCCGGCATGTGTTTGCACTCTATAACGGTGTGTGTTTGTTTTGAAACTGGTAGCTGCCGGATCAGTCGTGATTCCACAGCTTTAATTTGCTGCTCGTGTCTGCCCAGTCCCAGGAGTATCCAGCACGTATATATCTGTTCTTTCTCATCAGCAACACCACCCACCGTTACCATGGTTTCACCGTTCAAATCCTTGGGTGACAATTTCTCATCAACACTCCTGACACACCAAGCTAATTATCTGACGGTTACTACACAGACAATATGACAATCCCCACCCCTCGTGTGTGTGTGTGTGTGTGTGTGTGTGTGTGTGTGTGTGTGTGTGTGTGTGTGTGTGTGTGTGTGTGTGTGTGTGTGTGTGTGTGTGTGTGTGTGTGTGTGTGTGTGTGTGTGTGTGTGTGTGTGTGTGTGAGAACTCTGTGATTTAGCAATCATTGAAGCTAATATTCAAAGCAGAATAGCCTGAGATCAGTGCTTGTTTGTAATTTCACACATCCTGGATAAGAGACCTCTAGAGTCCTGCTGTAACTTTTATATTATGGACTACAGAGCGGCAGACCTGTGTGTGTGTGTGTGTGTGTATGTATGTATGTATGTATATATATATATATATATATATATATATATATATATATATATATATATATATATATATATAAATAAAAGCTTGGTTTAGGTTCCTCCTCTTTTTATTCTTCTTATCATAAGTTGCATTCTTATTGTTATTTGAGTATTCATAAGTCATGTATCAAGGAAAATACCAAATATTTGCAGCTTGTAAAATGTGATGATGCTTTTCTCTTCTATCTAATTATAAATGTTAATGTATTTGGATTTTGGACTGTAAGTGGGAAAAGGATGTCACCTTGGGCTCTGGTACATTTTATAGACTAAACAATTAGTTGATAAATAGAAAAATAATCAACAGACTAATTAGTAGTAGTAGTTAGGGTTGCTCGATTATGGAAAAAATCATCACGATTATTTTGGTCGATATTCAAATCACAATTATTTAACACTCATTGACTTTTGAAAACATGTTGGAATTATTGAATTTATAAACAGTGAAACAAATCAACAGTGCAAACACCTTGATCTGTGAAATTTCACTTTCCCGTTAAAATTTGTTTTCTCATTCAGAACAAGATAAAATAAAATGTTACTTGCAAAACTTAATGTGCAAAATAATTTTCCACATACACACACACAGAACTGAAAGACAGACAAGACTTGAATCAAGGCTCCACAATCCAATTCAGTCTGTTTCCAAATAATAATGTGAAAAGATGACAAGGAGATATGTGCTTGGATCTCATGTCAGATTTTGGATCCACAGGGACAGAGCAGTTTCACTCCTGTCGGCTAATTGTGACTACATGTGTGTAGCAGTATTTCCCTGCATGTCCCTCATGGGTAGTACAGTAAAACATGGTTGAAAACCAGCCTTAATTTAATTCCACGGAGTGTGAAGTGCTAAATACTTCCAGCAAGTGGATTTCTTTTAAAGGACTGTTAGCCTTCCAGCAGTGAAATAATTGGGCTGTTGTTGCATTACTGGGGTTTTTCCCAACCATCACAGGCTGGTGCAATTCTGTGAGGATTTTGCCGGTTGCCACTGTGTTTTAAAAAGCTTCCTCATTGAAGGCCCCCTTTTAATGTTTAGTACCAATTGGCCTCTCTTTCGCTCTCTCTAGCTCTATTTCTGTCTCTCTATCTCACTCATCATCCCTCCCTCTGTGTGTCTGTCTCTCTTTTTTTGTGCTCTTCTGTGCCAGTACTCAGCATGTTCATACAACTGCTTTCATGCCTAGAGATCTGTGAAATAAACACAAACGTTGGCCTGGCTCACGGACACAGCGCAGGGTGAATAATCATTACATTTTTGAGGCCAAGCTGCAACTGAGGCAAGACATTAACTAGGCTCCTTTTCTGCACGGGGGTGGGATATCAACAAGATATCACCAGGACGACACAGTGACATTAACAAAAATGTTATGTTATACGTGCACTTTAAGTGTCAGCACAGTATGTACAGTATGTAGCCTAATCCTCTGGGAGTGAAATACACCGCTTTAGGGCTGCAACAACAAATCGATAAAATTCGATGACTAAAAAAGTTGGCAACGAATTTAATTATCGATTCGTTGTGTCGCGCAACTATTAGGCAACCTAGTCGTGGAGATAAAAAGAAAAATTTAGTTGAGCGCAGAGAGGAGCAGCGCGGAGCGAAAGAAAAGGAAAAAAGAGCAGAGCGGGGGTAGAGGAAATACGGAGAGAGACCGGAGAGACCCGTAACGTTGTTCTGAAACACTCGGTGGAAGCAGAGAAATCAGTACGACCCAAGTCATCCAAGGTGTGGGAGCATTTCACACTAAATCAATCAAAAACGTGTTAATTGCAAGATAAGCAAAAGCGACACGGCATGGCACGGGCACACCACGGTGATGAGTCAGCACCTAAAACGTAAACATGTTGGAGTCCTTGATGAGGAGGAAGGAAGTTCAACAGCAGGGTAAAGTCACTACACTATCCTACTTCTGTTCCGTTCTGAAGTGAGGAACGTACCGTCCCTCCAGTAGCTCTTCTGGTGCTGCTGTTTACTCGTTATCTCGTTATCCAGCTGACTAGCATGACAAGCTAGCGTTAGCTCGGTAATAAAGCAGGGGTGGTATACTTTGCAAGACTAAAGACACTGTTTTATTCACTCGCCTTTTTTGGCCCATTAATTTTTCAATCTGTTATGTATATTATGTGCTTTGTCCCATATCAGTTATTGTTGACAAATATAATGGTGTGTGGTGTATAAACAGTGTTGGGAAGGATACTTGCAAAACTTATTTTGTTACAGAATACAGAATACATGCCCACAAATGTAATTTGTAACGTATTCTGTTACGTTACTCAATCTGAGTAACGTATCTGAATACTTGGATTACTTCAAGATTACTTCCACATTGAATTGCGTTTTATAGGTGTAGGAATGCAGCTATCACATCCAGCTTACTAAACAGGCCTATAATGGTGTGTTCTTTTTATTCCAACTAGCTGAATGTGTACCTGAATAAGCATAGATTATGGTATTGGTAGTCCCGAACTGAATAGCCTACTACAAAAATCGAACTGCAGTCTAAGCTACCACAAGTTAATTTTAGCTAACGTTAGTTAGCATGTCAAACGGGGCTATAGTCTTTAAACGGCTCTGGAGCTAGTAAATCAGCACCTAGGAGAATGTAAAGTCGCACGGCAATGTTAAAATAGCAAGGTGACCAGTAAAACTACAGCAGACGACTACCCTTGGCTAATTAAAAAAATAACTTACTTTAAGATGCTTCTTCAGGTTGGAAGTGGAGTAATTTGGAGCTGAAAGGAGGTTGGTTGCTGGCAAGCAGAGGCTGCACGGCACAGTTGGCTGTATTTCATTCTCCCTGTTCGTTCTTTAATGTGAAATGCTGTTTGAATTTCCAAGATAGAAACTTATTGCTGCCCTGGCTCTGTCGTGCCGGTGCCGACTCCATTGTGACTGATCACGCAAATAGCTATTTTTTTCTATTTCATATCGGGGCTTCTGAAAAATGCATTAAGTTGCCTTAATTTATTCAAAGTGAATAAACTCGTGAAACGGAGAAGTATTGTCATGTAATCCATTGATTTCAACAATGTAACTGTATTCTAAATACCAACTATTTAAATTGTAACTGTAACGGAATACAGTTATTCATAATTTGTATTCTGAATACGTAACGCCCTTACATGTATTCCGTTACTCCCCAACACTGTGTATAAACGAACTTAACTTGCACTTACTACAATGATGGTAATAATTTAATGAATAAGTGTGTGTGTCTGTCTGTCTGTCTGTCTGTCTGTCTGGTCTGTATCTGCTATTTGGGTTACTTACCTTTACACAACTATTAACTAAAACAATAAGTATGTATGTATTGAGTTTATGTAAATTAATGCTTTTTTTTTTATCCGATTCATCGATTAATCGAAAAAATAATCGACAGATTAATCGATTATTAAAATAATCGTTAGTTGCAGCCCTACACTGCTTCAGCTTCCTACAAGGCTCTGGAAAAAAATCATCTGATCTGTTGTGCAAACACTTAAGTTGTGCATGTTGTGCAGATTTTCTAAAAACTGTCCTTCATAAATAAGTCCATTCCTCTGTGCTGCCATGCCTGATATGTGCTCTACTCCCCACAGTGTCATTAGCAGAGTAAAATACTGCAGGCTCATACTTGACTAATTTAACACCTCTTCCCTTTCTTTTTTTTCTATTTCAGAGGAAATCAAAGAGGAATCAGAAAAATTAAGGTAAGCAATTGATTATTACGTACCACAATAAGGCATTGAGGGTTATTTGATTGGTTTTGTCTCTCTTTCTGCAAGTTCATTCACTGTAAAATGCATGGCTCAACTGCAAGCTTCTCTTTTGCTTTCTCCTGTGTTCAGACTAGTAAAAGGGATTAGAACTGTGCGTGTGTGCGTGACTGTGTGTGTGCATGTGCGTGCATGCGCAGCCCCTAGTGTGTTTTTGTTTGTATCTCTCTGCCTGGTCTGTTCCAGCCCCTTGCTTTTCTCATTAATGGCTTTATTCACAAACCCCTGCCTAATGCTGAACTTGGTTTTGAGAGTCTATGTGTGTATGCGTGCACATTTGCTGTGCTCGTGTATTTGCTGCCAAGTAACGTCGGCTTGGAATGAAACGTAACATGAGTGCCACTTCTCCTCTTCCCCATCATTTCTTCCTCCTGCCGTTTTATTTTCCTCAGTTTCCCCTCTCTTACACACAGTCCCTCCATAGTCACTCCCTATTATTTCTCTCCTGCTTTTCCATTCCCTCCAAATTAGCATCACCAATGACCAACTTCATCCAGATTTTACCCTTAAGGTTAGGACTGCTAGATCAAAGATAGATACATAGATGTAGGAGCAGTGTGCAGCCACACCCAACTCACACAAATGCTGCTGCTATTGGATTCATCTCAGGCACAACACTCACCTATTTGTCATGTTATATAGATGCAATAGTCTCGCAATGCCACCCAGGAATATAAATGTACTTTTTGTGTGAGCCTGTAGTCCTATTTAAATTGTTTCCTTTTGTTCATTAATTCTGTAGCAAAGTTGCATACAAGGCCAGATTTATCAAGGAGATCTTTAAATCTCAACAATAGGGATGGGACATTTCTATCACAGTATGTCATTTTATATCCCTCTAGAAACATACATCTTGATATCATAGATTATTTGTATATTCAATTTAAAAACCATTTATATAATAGATAAAAGGACCAGATGGGAATTAGCACTGAGCGATATTAGCAATTTAAATACTGTGATATTTTAATACTACTGTATAGACCAGGGCTATTCATTTGGCGGCCCGCGGGCCACATGCGGCCCGGAAGCAACCTCAGAGTGGCCCAGCCCGTTCTCCCGCAATAGACAGTATAATAGGGAAAATAGAGTCCCGCCAGCGATATTTTTTCCCCCACTATGGCCACGCCAAGACCCGCCCTTCAATAGCATTCACACACTACTATTGGCCAGGTGTCCATGTACAGGTCCTATCCCCTGACCAAACCCCTACCCTAACTTTAACCACTCGAGGTGAAATGCTAACCCCAACCAATCGAGCTGCTTCGTAGGGCGGGTCTTGGCGTGGCCATAGTGGGATTGGTAATTTTGCGTCCCGCCAAAACTACCAACATGTAAACAATGCAGAGCGTGCTGTGCCGGTAGTAGCCTACATTTCTATCAATATGTCTTTTTCAACACTGAAACGTAAAATTGACAATGAAAACCGTCAGTTTAACCCTGCCTGGACTGACAAATACTTGTTTATTTTACCGCCACATCCAAATGCCAAACCGATGTGTTTAATTTGTAATGAGTGCGTTGCAGTACTTAAAGATTACAATCTGCGGCGGCACCACGTTGAGAAACACCAGACTTTCCGCACCAATTTTCCTGACGGATCTCAAGAGAGGGCTGCAAAAGTGCAGAGTTTGATTGCATCTTACAACCGGAGCAGTGCTACCATGGTACGGTCATTTACAGTCCAAGAGAGAGCTACCGCAGCATCCCTTCGTGTTTCCTGGATATTGGCAAAAAAGAAAAGGCCATTCACAGACTCTGAAACCGTGAAGGACTGTATGCTGGCCATCGTGGATGAGGTGATAAATGACGATAAAATTAAAACGAGCGTGGCATCTGCTATAAAAAACGTACCCCTGTCTGATACTTCCAACAGTCGGAGAGTTGAAATTCTTGCTGCAGATGTGTATGAAACGATGTTAGGAGACCTGAGGAAAGCTGACACCATGTCTATAGCGGTAGATGAGTCCACAGACAAAACTGATACTGCTCAGTTGTGCATATATGTCCGTTTTTTTGACGGCAAATGCTTCCGAGAGGAGCTGCTCAGCCTACTGCCGTTAGAAGGACACACAACTGGCGATATAGTCTTTGGGAAAATTTCTGCATTTTTTAAAGACAATGGTCTGGATATGAAGCGTGTGTGCATGCTTGTGACAGATGGGGCTCCATCCATGACAGGGAAAGTGAATGGTTTGGCAGCACGTTGGTCCGCTGTAGCACCTCAGTTGATCTCCTTACACTGCATTGTGCATCAGGCGGTGTTGTGCGCAAAACTAAGCGGGGCGCTCAAAACGACAATGGACAGCGTGATGACTACGATTTTATTCGCTCCACATCAAGCCTCCAACACCGCTTATTCCGCATGCTGCTGTCAGAAATGTCTGCTGAGCACCAAGACCTGCTTTTGCATAATGACGTGAGGTGGCTGTCCAAAGGCAAAGCACTGGAGCGTTTCTGTGGTCTCAGAGAGGAGATCATAACTTTCCTCCGCAGCAGCAGCAAGCAAAAAAAGGCGGAACAGCACTTGAGTCGCATACTGGACGACAACTTCATGGCTGATGCCTGCTTTCTGAGCGACATATTCAAACACCTGAATGATCTCAATTTGGGACTACAAGGCAGAGACAAAACTGTCATCGACCTTGTGGGACAGATGCGCGCATTCCAAGTTAAACTGGACCTTTTCGCAACTGATTTGAGCACAGGCCGAATGCTGCATTTTCTGACACTCCGCAAATGCATCTCATCCCCCGCACAAATCACAGATGTGATGACAGATTTCATTGCGAGCCTGAAAAAGAACTTTGCTGGTCGATTGGATGGACTTGTTCTGCCAACAGAGGTGGCCGTTTTTGCCAGAGACCCGTTCACTGTTGCAATAGAAGGGGACTTATCCGCCAGAGCAAAGGAAGTGGTCCCTTCCATTGACGAGGGGAAATTTACACTCGAACTTGTTGACATGCAGTCATCTGTAACCATGGCACAGGAGCTTTGCACTAACGGGCCTGCAATGTTTTGGACTGATGTCAACGTACATCAGTTCCCTAACATTAAGAAAGTAGCGATCGTCATGCTCAGTATGTTTGGATCAACGTACACATGTGAGTCAAGTTTTTCACACATGAACTCAATAAAAAGCAACTCTCGTTGCTCCCTCACTGACCGTACTCTCCATCAATGTCTTCGGATTGCATTGACAACTTACGAGCCTAAAGTCACTGCTCTCGTTCAAAACAAAAAATGTCACTTCTCCCACTAAGTCAGCAGGGTAAATGTAGCCTACCTACATCAATATAATATGGGATGTGTAACAAAGGCATGCATAATCACACATGGTGGTGATTTAAAATATGTTCCCTCAATGTGCAGTAGTACACCTTGTGTAGTTAGTTATAGTTGTGAATATTGTGCACTTTTTATTTTTATGCACTTTGAGATGTTCCTGCATGGGTCAAATATGAGCAAGATGTTTATTTTATGTTATTGCGAATTGCCTACTGTGCACTATTTTGTTTTATGCACTTTGTGATCAGATAGGTCAGATATGTAGCCTAGGTAGGCCTAGGCAAGAGGTGCCTAGGTCAGTTTCTTTTCTTTTGTAAGTGGAAAAACTAGGAGCTACCTCAGATTCTGTTCAGTTAGCTCTTTTATTGTTTTCTATGCACCTTTTGCTGTGCAAACTGACCAAAGTTAAAAGAGAAACAATGAATAAACCTTACAAATAAAATTGTTTGTTTTGGTTTTAAAATTTGTCATTACGAGCTGCTTCGCCGCTGAAATGACTGGCCCAACTAACCTTTCTCGGTTTGAAAATCTGGCCCAACTGAATTTGTAATTGAATAGCCCTGGTATAGACATATAACGATGTGGGAATAACTATCGTTGCCTTAGGAAATGCTTTCAAAATAAAAGTCCAAGATTTATGCTAAATTGATGCAAGTATCCGTAGGAGAACTCCCAATAGTAAAGAAATGGGAGTGAGAGCTGAGCCCTGAGGGAACGTAATTAATTGGGAGACAGTTTGGGACAACATTTCCCACTGTTCCAAGAACCCAAATCACCAGCAGATCCACTTCAACATATGCCATAGGACATATTGGACTCCTCAGAAGAGATGAGTCTCTAAAGTCATTCATACTCCCTATTGCACGTTCTGTCAACCTGAACAAACTTGAACTTTCCTGCACATGGTCTGGGAGTGTGAACAGGTGCATGAGTTTTGGAATAAGACAACATCAATAATATCTGATGTGATAGGATTAGGGCTGCAACTAACGATTATTTTAATAATCGATTAATCTGTCAATTATTTTTTCGATTAATTGATGAATCTGGTAAAAAAAAGCATTAATTTACATAAACTCAATACATACATACTTATTGTTTTAGTTAATAGTTGTGTAAAGGTAAGTAACCGAAATAGCAGATACAGACAGACAGACAGACAGACACACACTTATTCATTAAATTATTACCATTATTACATCATTGTAGTAAGTGCAAGTTAAGTTCGTTTATACACCACACACTATATATGTCAACAATAACTGATATGGGACAAAGCACATAATATACATAACAGATTGAAAAATGAATGGGCCAAAAAAGGCGAGTGAATAAAACCGTGTCTTTAGTCTTGCAAAGTATACCACCCCTGCTTTATTACGGTTATTACCGAGCTAACGCTAGCTTGTCATGCTAGTCAGCTTGATAACGAGATAACGAGTAAACCGCAGCACCAGAAGAGCTACTTCCTCACTTCAGAATGGAACAGAAGTAGGATAGTGTAGGTGACTAGTGACTTTACCCTGCTGTTGAACATGTTTACGTTTTAGGTGCTGACTCATCACCGTGGTGCGCCCGTGCCATGCCGTGTCGCTTTTGCTTATCTTGCAATGAACACGTTTTTGATTGATTTAGTGTAAAATGCTCCCACACCTTGGATGACTTAGGTCGTACTGATTTCTCTGCCTCCGCCGAGTGTTTCAGAACAACGTTACGGGTCTCTCCGGTCTCTATCGGTCTTCCTCTATCCCCGCTCTGCTCTTTTTTCCTTTTCTTTCGCTCCGCGCTGCTCCTCTCTGCGCTCAACTAAATGTGTTGGTGAAACACCTCACTCTGTTATCAAAGAACCGGGATTACGTTAAGTAACCTAAAGTTGTTTTTCTAACTTTTTTTCACTATGGGAAATATAGACCACTCTTGGATTGCATGAATCTCCCGGAGCCAAAGTCCTATTGAACCAGGAGTCCCACTGGCCCCGGCACCGTAGCCTCCAGCACAGCCGGAAACGTCCCGCCTGTAAAATCTCACAAACGTGTGAGGCGTAGCCCAGCTTGCCGCCGCACAAATTCCCTTTACTCACACAACCCTGAAAAGGGCCCATGAAGTGGCCATGCCCCTTGTGGAATGAGCTTTCAGGCCCTGGGGGGCCTGCAAACCTTTACACTCATAGGCCGATGATATGGCCTCCACAATCCAGTGGGACAGCCTCTGGCAGGACAATGGCTTGCCCTTATGGGGAGTAGCCCAGGAAACGAACAGCTGATCCGCTTTTCTGAACAGCTAAGCAACCGATAAACAAATACCGATTAGCCGACAGAAGAGCAGTTCGCCTTGACGCGGACACTGCTTTCAAACTGTGTAACCACAAGGTAAAAACTTCTTGCGAAGTACTTACTCACCAAATCCAGACTGGGTCGGGGACTGCGTTCGGCGACGTAGTTCTTTAACGGTCCGTCTGTGAACTGTTTAGCAGATATCCAACCAAGCTAGCCTAGAAGCGCTGAGGGAGCTTAGTATAGTTTCTTCACAGGAAGAAAGCGAGAAATGATTCATAAGGAGCTGGTCGACTGTGATTATATGAGGGGGCGTGGCCCTAGCACAGTTTGACCGGTCTGTCACGGACAGACGTGGTGTCATTGGAGCTTCCATAATTGGTCACACCAAGGCAATTCCCCATAGTGAAACACCGAAAGAAGTTAGAAAAAGAACATTTTAAGATCTACAAAACCATCTGCACTCAAAGTCTACTTACTTGCTTGTTTTGGAGCTTTCAGCTGTATCACAGTCTTCATTAGTAGATCAAGTGTAGATGTTATTTATGTTGGCTTTAAACAAGTACAGTAAAAGGAATAGTTAGACATTTGGGGAAATCGCTTTCTTGCCAAGAGTTGGATGAGATTATTATATATTACTCGTATCTGTCCGCTAACAATGAAGCTACAGCCAGCAGGCGGGTAGCATACCGTAGTTTAGCACAAAGAATGGAAAGATTAAGATTAAGATCAAGATTATGGCTGCAACTGACGATTATTTTCATTGTCTATTAATCTGTTGATTATTGTCTTGAGAAATTGATTAGTTGTTTGGTCTATAAAATGTCCAAAAATGGTGAAAAATGTGAACGGTGTTTCCCAAAGCACAAGATGACGTCCTCAAATGTCTTGTTTTGTCCACAACTCAAAGACATTCAGTTTACTGTCACAGAGGAGTGAAGAAACTAGAGAATATTTAAATTTAAAAAGCTGGAATCCGAAAACTTAGTTGTTTTTTTTTCTTAAAAAATTACTCAAACCGATTAATCGATTCTCAAAACAGTGAATTAATGTGTTAGTTAATTTAATATTGACAACTAATCGATTATTTTTTTGCTGCTCTAATCAAGATATAGATATTATATTAATCTGTCGTCCCTTCCCTGACAAAATAAAAGCCACTAAGCTTCAAATGCAGCACCCCACAATGGCACCAGGGAGTCGTAGATATCGACCTTGCCGTCTGACTAAAACCCAGTTAATGGCCATATTATATTTTACAAGCAGGCTAAGCGTGACGTTAGGCAGATTATAAGGGAGAGAGCAGGCCAGCTGACATTAAGCAGGGAAACCAGGGATAAGCCAGTGGAGAAGAGCCGAGAGAGATGGAGACTGGGTCAGACCATGCTGATGAGCCAGCGGAGTGGATGCTCTTTGCTGAATTACAGCTCCACTTTATTCTTGTTGTCCAGAAGGCTGTCTTAAGAGTTTCATTTATTTTTATTTTTTATAATTCTATGCATATATTTGTGCTGTGACTTTCCCTCTCCATAATTTTTGGTACTCAATGCCTGTTTACTCTATTGTTTTCTGATATTTCTTGTGATAATTTTTTTTTGTTCCCTTCTTTAACTAAGCTCTCCACTCTTCCTCTATTCTTCTGTTTCGCTCTGTGATCTCTTGATCCCGCTCTAATTTCTTTAAATTCATGCTTCTCAATGTCTGTTTCCTCTTTTGTTTCCAAATAGCTCTCTTTATAATATTTTCTCCCTGTCCTTCACAAGGCACTTCCTCTCCACTCCATCCTTCCTCTCTTCTTCTGTTTCTCCCAGTGATCGTGCCCTGCTATACTCTGTGAGGTTGTCCTTCTAAAAAAAAAAAAAAGCTGAAGTCATCCTTTTTCATTGCCAAGACATAAACAATGCAACCCCTCCTTCTTTATCTGTCTCCCTCCCTCCTCCTTTGGCCCTCTGCCTCCCTCCCTCCCTTTCTCTGTTCTTCTCTTATTCCAGCTAGTGGAGTCTGGGTGTGGTGGTTGTGCTTGGGGATGCTATAGACACATAGCTGCTGAAAAGCAATGGTCCATATTTTATTTCTGTGTCTCTGGTCTTTAAAAATTCAGAAAGAAATCAATGTATCGTTTGATTTAAGGCCAGGATATGCTTTGTCAGCATGAACACATGGCAAAGCCTGAATAACAAACCTCTGGGATTAGTACCCCCCTTCCCCTCAAGTGAAAAATTTGAAGCAGTCAGGCACTACATTAAACTCAGTGTAATAAAGATTTTGTTACTCTGCATTTTCCCAGAGGTACAGGATGTTGGAGGTTGTTGTCTACAGTGAAGCATGCCATTCTTTGCACTCACTTTTAGTTAGTAGTGCCTGGATGTCAAGGGGAGTGTGTCAGGCAGATTTTTTTTAACCCTGCTTATTTTCTAGAGACTCCAGTTGACAGACTGGACCATGTGATCGCTGTGTTTATCTTACAGTCTCCATCTCTTTTTTTTCTGTATTGTTCGTTCCTAGTCCGCCCAGTGGAGACGGCAAATCGGGTTCCAGCACTTTACCGCCAATCAAATCAAAGACCAACTTCATTGAAGCCGACAAGTACTTCTTGCCGTTTGAGCTGGCATGTCAGTCCAAATGTCCCCGCATCGTCATCACCTCGCTCGACTGTTTACAGGTCAGTGGCAGGACACGTTGGACTGCAGAGCCCCAAATGTTTGCCCTGAGATCTTATGCCTACCTCGACCAAGTCGTGTTAAGCAGCAACAACAACAAAAATAAACATTTTAAGCAGAAATATTTTTAATAGGGTCATTGTGTCATGACACGTATTCTAAATGTTAACATATGTTTGTGCTTTGTAGAAGCTGATAGCGTATGGCCACCTGACGGGCAGCGCCCCGGACAGCACGGCTCCGGGCAAGAAGCTCATCGACCGGATCATCGAGACCATCTGCGCCTGTTTCCAAGGGCCGCAGACTGATGAGGGCGTGCAACTACAGATTATTAAGGTGTGCTGCTGTCCACCTCCTCTGAAACACCACAGTTACACAGATACTAAACCGACTTTAGAACTTTCACAATAAAATATTTCTCAAAAGCAGATTGCTGAATCTTCGTGTCACTTTGATATGAAGTCAGTTTTATTGATATTAAATTAAATTCATTAACAACACTATTAGTGGCTGCATTTTAAGACAAACATTGTTTCATCTTATGAATCAGTAATTTAGTTGGTGTGTAATTATGTTACAAATGTGTTCATTTACTGTGAGAAAAGCCTTAACTAGGCAATTAAAATGTGGAGTGGAGATTGTAGTACACTGCAGACATTTTGCCTATCCTCCGCACACACACCAAATAAAAAGTGTAATATAAAGGTCACTGACTAAAGTGTCCCCTACTATGACCTGGCCTGAGAAAATGCATACACAAAAATATCCTTTTGATTACTCTAGATGGATGGGTTGGTTTGTTTTGTCGTCACTGCTGGAAAATGGCAATGAGTTGGAACATGTTGCCACCCAGGTAGAAGAAGCACTCACAGTTTGCAAAAGCTGCCTGAATAATAGATTTTAGATTTTATTTAGTGTTGAATGGCTGTTCATCATCATAGCTTGATTGCAGATCATAGACATTGTTGGCTGGAAGCTTCAAATCCCCCATAAACCCATGAAATGTGTTCATCAATTTCATCATCCGTGAGATAGGAATTGTAATACTGCTGCAATGTTTACAATTTAAAAACGTTTTTTTTTTAAGTTCCTATTTTACTTTTATTTTGTAGCTGAATGTGTGTTGCTGGATTTGTATCCCGTAAGCACTTGGTATGAATGACTGATGATATTTCTTGTGGTCTTTTGTGGTGCTGCACTATGGTGGAAAAAAAGTTCTCTGAGAAACAGACACTGCAAGTGTGAATCACTTGCAGTGTCTGTTTCTGAGAGGACTTTTTTGAAAGTGTTAACCAGGTCCCGAGCAGGTAAAATACCAGCAGGACTTGTCAAAAGATTCAGGACTGTTTATAATGTGACACTGATGTATAAAATGTCCAGAGCATTTATGGAGTGAAGCACATGTGTATAAAAAGGCCTTAGAGACATATTGACATCAGCTGGCCCAAATCAACCAGTTACAGGATTTCCTGCACTCACTGTCAAACAAAGTATTGCCTTGTACAAGATATTTTTTTTTTTTTTTTTTTTTTTTTTTTTTTTAAAGCACAGCTATCAGTTTGATGCTCAGCTCAACCCGCCTCTGCCACTTTGACACCTCCTATCTTCCCTCCTTTACTCCAGGCTCTGTTAACAGCTGTGACCTCCCAGCACATAGAAATCCACGAGGGCACTGTGCTGCAGGCTGTCCGCACGTGTTACAACATCTACCTGGCCAGCAAGAACCTCATCAACCAGACCACAGCCAAGGCCACGCTCACACAGATGCTCAATGTCATCTTCGCGCGCATGGAGAATCAAGCAGTATGTCCCACCGTCTGGAAACATTCACTTCTAACACATATTCCTGTTTATGTAGAAAGACACACACAAGTGTGAGAGAGAGAGAGAGAGAGAGGGTAACTCCTCCCTTCAGTCATTATCTGATGGAATTTGACACTAACAAAAGCCAATGTAGCAAATTGTAAGACTCAAAAATCTACGAGGTTGCAGTTAATAATTCTGCAACAAATTAGAAGTATACAAAACCGTTGTGACATGGGGTCAGATCGGATTGTAATATAAGGATTTTGTGGGAAAGCTTCCAGCTTGATGGTTTACTCGAACCACCTTTTCCTGATTTCATTAAAGTCTACTGTTTGCTTTGTGTCCAGAGGGACATTTTAGGTGTTGCCTTCAAAACAAAAGCTTGCTCTAATGTCATCTTTTTCTTTTTGAATGACACTTTTTCCCCTCCTCACCTGCCTCCCTTCCCCTTCCTTTTGGACATATAGCTTACAAATCACAAGCTATCTTGGTCTCTGGCCTCCAGAAAGCGTGACCGCCAGGTAAAGCGTGCAGGATTGCCGTGACTTGCCTGATCAGAACTCTCAAACTCTTCTCTGTGTGTCTGTGTTTGCGCTTTTTTTCCTCCTCATCCATTCATGTTACTCATCCGTTCTCTTCCTTTGCTCCTACACTGCACATGAGCAGGTATGCTGTGTACTTTTTTCCACCCTATGCTTGCTGTGGCTTATTTTGTTGACTTGCCTACACATCATCTCGTTTTCCTGCACCAATTTACATCTTAGTTCACATTCAGACCGGAGCGTGGGTAAATGTGTTATCGCAGGTCAGCTACGCCTGTCTCATTCCTGACAGCTTTTTGTTATGTTTTCTTTCTCCAAAGGCCTAATGCAGTTCTTTTAGAACAATGAGCGACTGGTATTGAGTCAGACACAGATGGAGAATTATAAAGAAGCAGTCAGGGGTAGAGATAGAGATAGAGAGACAAGGCAGACTTTGAGGCAGAGGCCTATTGTTGTGTTGTCACAGCTTGTGTAGCGTTGTGCTGCTGCACAGGGAGATCCACTCTGTTAATGTGTAGATGTATCCTCCTGACTGCAGCTCAGCATGGTATGATCACACACACGCACACTAACTCACACAGTCAGCCTTCACTATCCGACTGAGGTGGCATTTAAATAATGAGCTTAGTTTGTTTGCGCTGCCTCGCCTGTCCCCTCCAGCCAAGGTGCGTCGTCTGGCCTTGTTACGGTTGCTCACATTCAATACTAATTGTTTCATTCAGAATGCTGTGTCATGGAATTAAGTTGCTTACATTTAAATGTGACAATAGCAGCAGGGCTCATTTAATTGGAGTCGAACAGCTTCGGGAAGTGTGGTTACAAAAACAAGACATAATGGGTTTAATAAAAGGAGTTTGTGTATGAAGTAATGTGAAATGCAGTCTTTAATTTGTGGGAGAAAAAATAAACTTTCTATGAGGAAACCGCATAAAACATATTGTATAATGATGACTTGTGGCTAGAAAGGGAGTTGAGACACACTACTGACTATCTCCAGTTTCCCTGCACTTGGCAGATTTATACTGTTAATTACAGTTATTTATTGAAAAGCTCGTCGGCTGTAGATAGAAGGATCGCAATCTGTCACCACTGTTTTGTAAATGTGTCATTTATTTCCATCTGTAACCCATACCTCTATTTAGTTACTGTGCTTTTTCTCTTTGAGTCACTCAAGTCTATAATTTGTTTTCTTTTCCTTTTTACCATTTATGCCCAACAAATCTACAAATGCACTTGGATTGAAAATGCACCATGGGCTGCTGTTAATTTAGCTTGGCTGAGAGAACCTCCACTGCTTGTGATTGTTTGCTCTCTCTTTTGGAACTTGTACCGGTGTTTGCCATGAAATAGTGAAGTGTGTAACATGTGCATAGAATTTTTCCCTCTGAGATAAGCAGTAGAGATAGTTTAACTTTTCTCAAAAGCAAACTTTACCTCTGCCATGAAGCAATCTAAGATAACTCAATATTCACTAACATCACATATTCTTATGGCCACAACCGTTTGCAAATGTCTTGTGACCCACTTTTAGCTCATGGCCTACCAAGCTAAAGCATAGCAACACTTTCCAGTACTCCATATCAGAAGCAGTGGTAACACATGTCAGCCATGACGCATCAGGCAGAACATAGCTGTATGAGCCATTTTCCATCAGAAATATCTTCTGCCACCAGCCGTCTAAAAAAGACCCAGTTCACACCAGCCAGCATGAATCGATTCCACAAAGTTTGTCTCATCGCTGTTTTAGTAGCATGTCCTACTTCTCAGTGAGTGTGTATTCATATACATTTCCATAAGAACACACATCTAATGTATGCTGACGCTCTAGATGTTAAAAAATATTTTACAATAATCTAAGAATTGTTGTCTTTGCCTCTCTGCTTTGACATCTGGAAGTGTTGTGGCTCTGCTTTGGGTTCAGTGAGCCCTCAGGGAATCTAGACAGGTTGTTCAAACTTGTAATTTCTATTATGGGTTTGTTTACATATTATTAACCTGTACCTTTTCTGTGTGTGCCTATGTGTGTGTTGTATGTGCTTGCTTGATGAATGCTTTTGTTGTTTCTTTGTGTGTACTGTCTGTGTATGTGTGTTTTTTGTTTTTATTGTTTTGTGTGTGTGTGTGCGTGCAGCTGCAGGAAGCAAAGCAGCTGGAGAGAGAGCGGCACCGGCAGCACTCCCCGGTTACCCAGCAAAGTGAGCCAGACTCCCCCCAGCTCCAAGCTCACATCCACCCGCCGGCCAAGAGTCTGTCCCAGGAGGCCAACGGGCCCGTCACTCCTCCAACTCCCAGCATCACCATCCCATCCAGCCCGTCCACCCCCTCAACACCCGCCCCAGAAGGCAGCAGCAGGTCTGTGTCTGGGGAGCAGGAGGAGCAGAGGGAGCAAGAAGAGCAGGGAGAGCAGGGGCCCGTCTACGAGAGCCCAGATCCAGAAAATGGTTCTGATTTCTGTGTGGCTGAAAATGAACAGACTGAGGCAGATCAAGCCACCGCAGCAGCACAGAGTAAGGCTGCGCACAATGATTAATTTTATTGTCCTGTATTTTTATATTCTGTATCCTGATTTTCCTTAATTGTTTTTCCTTTGGTCTACCAACAGACAAAGATAAAAGTACTATAATGACCAAAATGACTTGACCCTCCACATCTTACAGTATCTTCTTCCCCAATATCTTGTTTTTAACAAGTTAAAAATGAAATAATCAGAAGCAAAGTAATGACGAATGCCATTTAATTGTGACTTTAAAGTAATTAGGGCTCCATACACACACTTGATAAACCGCTACAGCCACTGTTTAGGATCACATATTATTACTTTTTAAATTTTAATTCAAATTTTAAGGCAGAAAGGATGTGTTGATTGTTTTCTGCATCTTTTTAGTCAACAAAGAAGGTGTGTTTTCTTAATGTGTGTGTGTCTGTGTGTGTGTGTGTGTGTGTCTGTGTGTGTGTGTCTGTGTGTGTCTGTGTGTCTGTGTGTCTGTGCAACAGCAGCAGCCCAGCAGCATCCAGAGGCAGGTGAGCAGGAGGACGAGGGGACCCCAAACTATGAGGAGAAAGCTCAGGAAATCGTCCATAGTATTCTGCAGGAGGTGGTCAATACTGTTGCAGGAGGTGAGATGTGTTCTATAATGTATGGAGTAAAATATATATACATATATGAAATAATAAAATTCAAAGGCAGTGGCTTATTATTGTGAGTGTCCTAAAATAATCTTAATTGATAAACACATTTCTATTGTTAATGTTGTAGGAGTCATTTAACTATTTTTGAAGGAAATAAAAGCACACAGACAAAAGAAAGGATTACTTGTTCAACCCACCTTAGAGTAACTATCAAGGGGGAGTGTTTGTCATGGTGCATTAGCAGCTCAATGAACAGCAAGTTCAAGTACTTCAGCCACAACTACCCCCTTTGCTCTTTGTCCCAGGCAGCTCTAATGAGCTCCCATTTCAGTTTGCTATAGAATACAGGTTTTTTGAATTCCCACCAAATACCTGTGTCATTTTGTACCTGCTTTTTGTGAATCTGAGAATTTTTTTTTATGTAAAACTGAGAGGCAATAGTCTCTAAACCCCGCTCTGCTAAGAAATAGTTCCTGAGAAGCTACACTATAATTTTAAGTCATGTGAAGTTCCCTGAAGTTCCCTTTTGATGCTGACAAAAAGAAGGCAAAGCACTCACAAATTTAAAAGAAGGCTTTTTTTTTTTCTGGCTGTAAAAAAAGCAGCAATTTTACAAACTTTAATGGTCGGGAGGAACATTGAGGAGAAATGCACTCCAGTATCCTTTTTTTAACCTAAAATGCTGTTGAACATGCCGTTTACTGATGTGCCACTTGCATTTTCTTTATTTTTGTTTCAAGTCTACATCATACAACTCCAGATTAAGATGTGACGGTTTAATGTTGCCTTGCCGGTCATGTTGTTTCAGGGTGTTTTAAGTATCTTCATATTGAGACTAGAGATCAATGTTTCAGCCCTGTCAATCCAACTCCTCCCTGCTCTGTCATCACCACAGCGCACTGCTTGGACCCCACAAACCTCTGCTCTGACACCAAGGAGTCCGGCGGCGATGGCGAGCCAGCAGAGTCGGAGCCGACTGAAGCGCCGACAGAGGGCACCCAGAGCTCCCTCGAGGACGAGGGCACCCTGGGTAGCGACAGCGAGCACGTCCATGCCAACGGCATTCCCGGCACGCCTATTTCTGCCAGCTTCACCCCCTCGCTGCCTGATGACAGACTGTCTCTCTCGTCCAATGACACTCAGGTAAAGCACGGGCCAGAGTTATTACGTTTTTGCTGGTTTAAATAAAAATAAGTGACAAACAAAGTACACAGAAAATCTTTTTTTTTTTTTATGTGTTTCACATATAATATGTGTTATGATTCTTGGCTGAAGTTCATCCCCATTTTCAAAAATATGTAATTCTTGTTTATGATGTAACATTTTGGCCCTGCTGAATAGCTGTACTGGCTGACAGTCGGAGCATAATGAACAACTTGATTTAATCAAAAGACAAAATAATGAAAAAGACTTTCACTGTTAGGACTACTAAATCCAGTTTCGTTAATTAAGCTGAATACATTTTCTGAAATGTTTTATATAATCGCCCTTCTTTTCAGCTGTATATGAAGTCCCCAATCATTGTTGATTGCACTCCTCAGTGATCAAGGTTTAACCAATCTAATAGACCTGGAGGCTTTTAATCATACACTTTGTATGTGTAGTAGGCTGAGATTCAGTAAAAGAAGATGTTGCTAACTTCACACTGATTTGACTGTTTTTGTTTCTCTGTAGGAGTCAGGAGCAGCGCCGGGCCAGCCGCCAGGTGCAAAGTTCTCCCACATCCTCCAGAAAGATGCCTTTCTAGTCTTTCGCTCACTCTGCAAGCTGTCAATGAAACCGCTGTCAGATGGACCACCTGATCCCAAGTAAGCATTAATTCCATGTAGTGTACAACAATGGGTTATCAGTATTATTTGCTTGATCAGCCAAGTGAAAGAATTATTGTGCACAAAAAGTCATATATATATACTTTAACACAATTGAATAATTATGATCAGAAGGTGTA
This sequence comes from Perca flavescens, assembly GCF_004354835.1. Taxonomy (NCBI): domain Eukaryota; kingdom Metazoa; phylum Chordata; class Actinopteri; order Perciformes; family Percidae; genus Perca; species Perca flavescens. The sequence continues at coordinate 14,688,627 of NC_041352.1, forward strand.
GAAACAGACTGTAATTTGACTAAGAGATAACCTCAGTAACATACATTGTTCTTTGTCATTTAGATATTTTCCAGCTTTTGCTCCTAAGCACACCAAAAGTGGAAAGTTGCGTTTTATTCTGAAAATCTTGTTAAATGGCTCTATTGCCTCAGTTAGGATTCTGTGCGAGTGTGTTGGTATAAGAATAGACGTGAGTCATGGTTTAAAATGAGGATGGTTCAAGTGATCACGGTAGTGTTTTGATAAATGGTGATGAAGGAGACAATGAGGCATCGCTCAGCATTTTCTAAATCACTTCCTTGTTTCATGAATACCTTTTTTAAATGTTTCCCTTTTTCAAAGCACCAGAAAGGGGAACATTAATTTGATTTTACCATCATTCGTTATTACTTCTGACCACGCTCTGGTTTTGCCAAATTGGCTCATCCTGATACCAATAGCTTTTGTGAAACATAATTTCCTGCATCTGGTTTCTGTGTATAACTCAATTTACACAGTGCCTGTGGGGTGACTAATATTTGTTTACTTTTGTATTTATTTTAGTGTTGGAAAATGAAGTGTGTGTGTGTGTGAGTGAGTGAGATGAAGGCCACGTCAACACACATACAGCACAACACACAGGTGGAAAAGCTGCATTGCTATTACCTTAACTATCAGAAAGTACTTTGCATCTTCATGGTGGACCAGAGGGTACACATCTGGTCTCAAGAGGGATTATTATATGCCGGTTATGGGACATCTATGATGATTTTTACGGTATAGGTACACGTACAACACAACGCTGTCCCCCAAACAAGTGTAGAAGTCGTAAATGTATTAAATATGGATAAATCATCTTGACCAGGGCCACATCGGATATTTGTCAAATCTGACATTATTCTCTCTGTGTAATCTTTACCGTACTCTGTTTAGTTAAGTCATCAAAATGAAAAGGCATGAAGTGTAGTTTGATTGATCTCACACAACAAACGATGTCATCTCTCCTGTTCTGTAGAATTATGGGTAATGTCTTTTATGCAACACTTTGGCTTTAGATTTATTTCTGCATCCTGTTACCATTACTAAATGTATAAATGACAATAATATACATATTTTACTTTTAATAGTTTCACATAAACACAATACGTATATTACTAATAATAATTTTTTCTTTTTTTTTTTTTTTTTTTTTTTTTTTTTAAGTCCAGTTCTTCTGTCCTGCTGCAGCAGAAAAACAGTTCAGACAAGCTGAGGCTCCACACACAGAGGAGCTTTGATTTAGTTACGTTAGCATTTCTGTGATGACTGTTGAAGATTTTTACTCTCAGATTGAGAAATACAGTATTATGTGGTCTCAGTGTGCATTACGCTGCTGTTTCTTTGAGGTGTAACTTTTCTTAAAAGGATAGATAATTTGCCTATAAGTACTTGGTTTTAGCGAGACTTTGTTTTTCCCGCGCTGAATGTATTGTACGTCTGAAATGTTAATGCTCATTCGATTGGACAATGTGTTCTCAGAGTCTTGAACAGATGGCTGGAAAAAAGATACAGACAAGGACCTGCACTTTATGCACAAAAATACACACAGTCAGTCTTTTCCCTCTTATTGAAATATTCAGACTGATCTCATGATAATACCAGTACTGTGTCTTATCATTATTTTCCCCTGCCTATACACAAATAGTCCCATGGAAAGAGTGCTTGAACTTCCTCCTCTGATCCCCCCCCCACTACCTCAGGTCCCATGAGCTGCGTTCGAAGGTCTTGTCCCTCCAGCTGCTCCTATCCATCCTGCAGAACGCCGGGCCCATCTTCAAGACCAACGAGATGTTCATCAATGCCATCAAGCAGTACCTGTGTGTGGCCCTGTCCAAGAATGGTGTCTCCTCCGTGCCTGAGGTCTTCGAACTCTCACTCTCCATTTTCCTCACTCTGCTCTCCCACTTCAAGACGCACCTCAAGATGCAAATCGAGGTAACGTAGTCACTACAGCGTCTTGTGCTTGTCAAGAAAATTTCAGGTTTTGTTGACCGCTTCTCACACTGAAATTGTAAGGGTAAAGAAATTAACAATTTCTCTGCTGACAGCCTGAGTAGACCTTAATGCGATGATCATAAAACACTACATTTTGCAAGGTTTGTCAGTCTTAACACCTGATGTAGTTTTTCAACAACTTCTATCCTACTCAAACTTTATCTCAACACTGTAGCCACAGTAACCACCGCTTTTCACAATAGTTGTTGCAATAAATACCATCCACATTTCTAAAACACACACACTTGTTTTCTGACAACAGGTACCTGCTGCTCTTCTTCATCAGCAGTTTGCTCTCCATGTGTTATGTTTGTTTTTTTTTTCTTTTAATTTTGATTCATATATACAGGATAGAACCTGATGAACCAGTTGGCTGTTACATTTGCTATATTTATATATCCACACACCACAATGGGAAGCAACAGTTACATTCCTTCTCTGACTGCTGGCAGTGTTTCTAGGAAATTAACAACAAAAGTGGAAGTATTGCAAAAAATATTAATCGCAACAGATGGCAAAATTGTTTCTATAAACATCAGTTTCTACCTATGTGTACTCTTTTCAACACACGTTATAGGTGAGTATTCACCTGCTTTACTATAATTAAATTAAATAGACATTGTGGTTCTTTTCACAGTCTTCTTTCCCTGTTGTTGAAGAACACCACACACAGCATACTCTGACACTGACAGTCTGACTCCATTTCCTAATGCAGCCGGCAGCTGACACAAATGATGTATGGGAGATGTGGTTTCTTACAGAGTACTGTAACATTCTCCCACCTCGGTGCAATTGAGAGTTGCTCCATGACCTCCTTTCTGCTGCCCACAGTTTATCGTTGTGTTTGAGTTGGCCCAAGGTTGATGACCACCTGCTGTATTTGCTGTGTCTACTGAAAGAAACTCATGTGGGCTCCTGGAGACTGCTGTGTGTTGTGTTGGCTATGCAGGCAGTTGATGTTTTTCCCCCTCTCCTGACTCTGTCCACAGGTGTTCTTCAAGGAGATTTTCCTGTACATTCTTGAGACGTCCACAAGCTCCTACGACCACAAGTGGATGGTCATACAAACCCTCACTAGAATATGCGCAGGTTTTAATTTTAATCCATTTTATTGACTGTTTTGTCTAATACCTGAAGTTTTGCAAAATAGGTGTCAGCTAAATGTGTTTAATTGCATCATAATTTTTTTAAAGGTTTCAATTAATTGAATGCCTATAATTAACCTTTTAATTATTTATTCTTGCTTCAGACTCCATAAAAAGCTGTGTACACAGCCTGTGTTTGTTTCACAGATTCTCACTGACAAACTCCATCTGTTTCTCTCAGATGCCCAGAGTGTGGTGGACATCTACGTGAACTATGATTGTGACTTGAATGCTGCTAACATATTTGAGCGGTTGGTCAATGACCTCTCGAAAATTGCGCAGGGTCGCGGAGGCCATGAGCTTGGCACAACAACCCTACAGGTGATGTTTCTTCTCTTTAAAAAAAAAAAAAAAAAAATTGTTCAGCTTTGTTTGGTATTTTTGTTCTATAAAGGTTCAATATTTATTATGTTTTTACAGTTATTTATAATACTGTAATTATTTTTGTATCCATTTTTAGGAGCTGACCCTGAGAAAGAAAGGCCTTGAATGTCTAGTGTCCATCCTGAAATGTATGGTAGAATGGAGTAAAGACCAATACGTCAACCCCAACTCCCAGACCAGCCTTGGTAAGACAGGCTGAACATGAATATAATTTATTAATCAATAAGAATATTCCCTTTCTGTTTGATTCTACACACTAAATATCTAGTATTAAGACACAAATGTGGCATAAATCATGTTTGTATTTTAGTCTAGGTCAGTGAAAGAGAAATTAAACACATAATTATCCCATTACTAGTTTGGAAGGATGAATTAAACTCCAATTGGAAATCTCTGTATTCCATATTATTATATTGATTGTTGTTTTTCCTCAGTGGTCTGTGGAGAAGGGTTAGGGAAGGCGTATGTCAGAGACTTCCAAGGCTATAACTAAACTTTTCCTCTGATCAGCTCGTTTTATTGGCAACAGTTTATCATCAAGGTTAACTGGCGTAAGTAATAAAGCTTGGTCTAAAATAGAGCAATACCTGCAGCCGAGCCGCTGTGAAACGCCCGTCTACAACATACAGAGCAAATCCTGTGTATGAGACTGGCCCCTGGGTCTTCTACACACCGGAGGATTTCTGTTGTTTTCCAAAGAAAAACTAAGGAGCAAGTGCAACTTTGTCAAAGGACTGGAAATAATATCCCACAAGCCCCTGGAACTATCCACATGTCAGCTTCGGGCCAAGCTGTCAAGACTAAGCAGCAGAGGCAGTTAAACTTGGTACAAGTCATTAGTATTCTAACAGTAGCTCACGGATCAGAATTTAAACTTTGTATGTTAAATTCGCCCTGCTGGCTGTTAGGGATTTCAGACGAAGGACTATTTCCTACCACATACAGTCGAAGTGCAATAATATTTTTGAAATGTGTAATGCATTCCAGCACAATTGTATTTTTTCAATTGTACCTTGTGTCATTTTTTTCCCCCCTTTTTGTACATCTTCAAAGCAAGAGCAGGTAATGGTAGAACAGTACAGAGTTTTTGCTAGAATGTGTTGCTGTTGTTTTCAGGCTGTTGTGTCTGTAGCTTTAGATGATTTTGTACTAGTCCAGCCTTCAATAACCTGTGTTGTTGGTAGGGTTTTCCGTTACCCACTTAAGTCCCATAGATTTTAACCACAACCATGTATGGAATCATTAGAGTAACGGTAGAAACACTTTTTTTCTGAACTCGATGGGTAAAAATCCTTCTTGTTAATCGCATGAATATGTAATGAACACATAACCAGTACACATCTTAAACTTTCAGTTCATTTTCCCTCCTCCCTCTGTATTCCTCAGTCTTTTTCTCTATGATGTAAGCCTAAGAATGGGGAGCACACTGCCAGCTCACATGACACTGTGACACTGTCCTGAATGTTTTAAAGAGTTTCCGATGGGTAATCGGACACCTGGCCCTGGCATAGGGTTACAGGGTTAACCCGCTCCAGCAGCAGCAGCCGATCCCCTGCACCCGTCTCGGCTGGCTTAAAAAAACACCTCTCTTGGCCTCTAAATTCTTGCTGCTTCCTCTTTGACTGCCTGGAGCTTTTTAGATAACCCACCTTTTTTAATATCCTCCCCACATACCATGCCTTGCACCTGCTCAGCGTGAGTAAGTGTGTGTTTTCTGAGTTTGTTAGGCTGTGGTCTTGTGTGCATGTGAGTAACACCAGTTTGCATACCCTCCCTGCCAACAACAATCATTAAGATGGGTTTAGGTCGTTTTGTTCTCTGTGTTGCAGTTTTCCCCTTGTAATTACTGAAGTCTCTCTCCCACAGTGGAAGCATTAAGTTAGCTCATTTTTTAAGACTCCAGGCTGGCTTTGTGCCAGCAAAAGAGTTAATTAAATTAATCAATTAAAAACTCTTGCCTTTGTGATGGTTTCAGGGTGTTGCTTCTAACAGTAACAATATAAATACTTGGTTTATTTCCATTTGTCTATATGTCTTATGTTGTGTGTTTTCCTCTTCAGGCCAAGAGAAACCATCAGAACAGGAGAGCACAGAGACCAAGGCCCCGGAGACTATAAACCGCTATGGGAGCATTAACTCTCTGGACTCCACAGCCTCGTCTGGCATCGGCAGCTACAGCACCCAGATGTCCGGTACTGACAACCCTGAGCAGTTTGAGGTCCTCAAACAGCAAAAGGAGATCATCGAGCAAGGCATTGACCTGTAAGATCCACTACGTACACTTCCGTATTGCATTTTATCTTTACTGTGATGCTGCATCGACTACAGTATGTTCTCTGTGTTTGGATTCTACACAGGTTCAACAAGAAACCAAAGAGAGGAATCCAGTACCTTCAAGAGCAAGGCATGCTGGGTACAACCCCAGAGGATCTTGCTCAGTTCTTGCACCAAGAAGAGAGGCTTGATTCGGTAATAAGTCACCCTGTTTCTCAGCTAAAGCCAAGCACAGACTACGAGAACTTCAAAATCATAGACATTAGGGCGCACAAACTGATCTCAGACGAGATGTGCTGATTACAAGATTATTCCACTTGAGTCAAATGATCACAATATTCATCAAAAACATGAGAAGTCACCGGTTTTTGAGGTGCACATGTTATGCATTCTACCCCAAAAACTGTTGTATGTTTCAAACAGAAGGTGTAAAAACAGCACAGATGATGGAAAAAACAGGTTCTTAGAAAGAATTACAGAAAATGTGATTGTACAAGCAAACGGAGGACGTTGTGGTTTTTGTTGTGATAAACCTGATTTTAAACATAACACACACATTTGAACACACAAATAATGTTGTAAGGCGCCTGTGTAGCTCACCTGGCAGAGCACGCGCCCACACAGTGGCCGTGGGTTGGACTATGACCTGCGGTCCTTTGCTGCATGTCATTTCCCCCCCCTCCCCCACCCCCCCCTTTCATGTCTTCAGCTGTCCTATACAAATAAAGGCCTAAAATGCCCAAAAAATAATCTTAAAAAAAAATATACAAATAATGTAAACTGCACTCAACTGCACTCAGCCTTTTAGCCAACTTGAGGCCTTTGTCTCAGATTTGAGAAATATGTCTGGAACAGGCAAATCAAGGAAAAGTCTTGGACAATAGACAGCTAGACAGAAATAAAATGCTTGTCAAATAGCCAGTTTAACTCAACAAACTCTGCACTTTCTCCCTTGTGCATCAGCCAGCCAAACCACACCGAAGCCACACAATAATCTAATCCCTATCCACCAGCAGCGGACATTGTAACTCTAATGAGGAGCCCACTCGCTTTGATTGGACAGCCTCGAGTGTGTCTGTGCACAGCGGTAATAAGCATTAAAGAGTGTTCATAACATTTGGTTAGAAACAAGGGCCCTTGGATGCAGTGGCACAACAGCAGCGTTAAACAGAGTGGATAACCATGAAAGTCTATCATGTATTTATCTAATCCACACTGACTGGATAGACCTGCTGTTAGGTCAGTGCTTCTTATTAGAAAGTGTAAGTGGTGAAAGGCCGACAAATAAGTTGCTCTTTTACAGTGTTGGAGTACATTTTCTTTGTCTTCTTTCCCTCTTATGACATGAGAAATGTTATGTGAAGAGCAACTTAATGCAATTCTAGTGAGAGTGTTGATCTCTCACTCTGTTCAATCCAAATTCAAAACACGGGGGTGTAACAGCACAGCCTTTCTGTTCTTTTGGCAGGATTGTCTGTCTGGTTCTAATTTGTATTTTACTTTGCAGTATGTTAAAATAAGACTGCCCTAACTTTTGCTCTCCTAGACTCAAGTGGGAGAATTCCTCGGGGATAATGACCGTTTCAATAAAGAGGTGATGTACGCCTACGTGGATCAAATGGACTTCCAGGGCAAAGACTTTGTTTCTGCACTAAGGATGTTCCTGGAGGGCTTTCGGCTCCCCGGAGAGGCCCAGAAGATTGACCGGCTCATGGAGAAATTTGCAGCGAGATATCTTGAATGCAATCAGGGGTGAGTTTACATCTCTGGCTGGAAAATCCTCCCTATGGAAGTAGCTGAATTTGATTTAACATGACCCACATACAAGATATGCTATTAAAATGCATTGTGTCTTTCCTTCCCCTCTTCTTACCTTCATTTTTCCAGGCAAACCCTCTTTGCCAGTGCTGACACAGCATACGTCCTTGCCTACTCGATCATTATGTTGACAACAGACCTTCACAGTCCACAGGTAAGCACTCCACCTCAGGGAGGCGGCAGCCTTTGGGAATGTCTTTTGACAGCAGTCATTCCCTCCGATATCGTTGCAACCTAAATCACCGAGACTGCATGTGCAGCTTTTGACCCATATACTTGTTTTCGTCCGCAAAGGTGAAGAATAAAATGACAAAAGAGCAATACATCAAGATGAACCGCGGCATCAACGACAGCAAAGACCTACCTGAGGAATATCTCTCAGCCATCTACGACGAGATTGCGGGGAAAAAGATTGCCATGAAGGAGACGAAAGAGATCACCATGAAATCCAACAAGCACAGTGAGTCTCGCTGCTATGGGATGTCTCAAAGGGGATAATAAATACTAAGACTAAGATTCCAGTTATTATCAAGAGCCGATTACCTGATGTCTTTGTTGCTGTAATGGTTTTGAGATAAGACAAGAGCAAAGAAATCACAAAAACTCATTCCGTGTGCAGTGTTATATGCAGTGCTGGAACTCTTTCTGAAACAATACAAATATTAATAATAATATTAACCCTAACAGACAGTACGTTGTTCATATTTACCATCAATTGTTCTGTGAAAAACACTTAAATCAGCCGCTTAAAATTTGAATAGGCTAAAGATGCCTATTTGAACTTTTTATCTCTCGATAGTTCAGCCTCCTTTTACACACTTTGCAGAGCTTGTTAGATAAAAGCTGCAGTGTTGTCCTTGCAGAGTTTGTTGGGTTTGTATGAGACTGTGAGTACTCTGTGTGTTCATGTCGCTGTGGTTGATTCCCACTCAGGTGTGGCTAGCGAGAAGCAGAGGCGTCTGCTGTACAACGTGGAGATGGAGCAGATGGCCAAGACGGCCAAAGCTCTGATGGAGGCCGTCAGCCACGTGCAGGCTCCCTTCACCAGCGCCACACATCTGGAGCACGTCAGGCCCATGTTCAAGGTAGCAGACCGAGACACACGCACACACATCTATGTGCGACATACGCAGTTTCACACAGAAATGATACACGTCGTCCCTCTGTTGTTCCGCAGCTTGCATGGACACCGTTCCTGGCAGCTTTCAGCGTGGGTCTACAGGACTGCGATGACACCGAGGTGGCCTCACTGTGTCTGGAAGGCATCCGTTTTGCCATCAGGATAGCATGCATCTTCTGCATACAGGTACTGCAGTCTTCACTGGAGGATTAGTGTCTTACTGTATCTTATACTGTACCTTGCAGTATTTTGACACACTACCTTTTCTTTTTTTTTTTGTCTCAGTTGGAGAGGGATGCGTATGTGCAGGCCCTGGCGAGGTTCACCCTGCTGACAGCCAGCTCTGGCATCTCAGAAATGAAGCAGAAGAACATTGACACCATCAAGACCCTCATCACTGTGGCCCACACCGATGGCAACTACCTGGGCAACTCCTGGCACGAGGTATGCTGTTCTACATAATCTCTAGCATCTCACCTCACCTTTCCTTTCTTTCTCCTTTCCTGATTGAAGCAATGAGCCACAATAGGCCTCAATTCCAAATGTTGTTTAGAACAGTTTAGAGTTGTTGCTATGCACAACATGAAACAAGGTTATTACATTAAAAAAATTCTAAACATTGTATTAAAAACAAAATAGAGTAACATTTTAGTAAGTACAGTTTATTCTGTTTTACCTTGTTGCTCAAGCAGTACAGGTTTTAAACCACATATAAAATAGAAGCTGACCCAACAAAAATGAATGGTTTGACTTAAAATCATAATGTTAATGCATTTATTGAACCATTAGGCAGTAATAGCGGTTTGTTGGGCAGCCAGTTGGACTTTGTTATTGGATCTTTCTGACATCTCCCTCTTTCCTCCCAATACACAAATCTCCTGGTCCCCCCTTCTTCCTTTCTTTCCCACTTTTCCCAGTGTCACTTTTTCTTACTTTCTCTATGCATTTGTTTCTCTAAATATGCCCGGTCTTGTCTCTTCTCAGATCATGAAGTGCATCAGTCAGCTGGAGCTGGCTCAGCTGATCGGTACAGGGGTTAAGGCACGCTACATCTCAGGGACGGTGCGCAGCAAAGATGGATTCATTACAACTACGAAGGAGCAGAGCAACGATGAGTACCTGGGTCTAGGTCAGCACCAACTGATAAATACATATTGCAAAGCAAGTCCAATGTCCCAGACTATTCCTGTGTTTTTCAGTGGAGCTATACTTTTAATAAATCGTCAAAACGACAAGCTAAAACATGATATTTGTTTTTAGATATAATCATCTGTGCTTTGCTCTGTAGTTGGAGGGACAGTGGACCGTAAGCAGATCGCCAGCATTCAGGAGTCCATCGGAGAGACCAGCTCTCAGAGTGTGGTGGTGGCTGTGGACAGGTACTGTAGTCACCCTGAACTGAAAAGAAAATCCAGAAAACTCGTATTTTTCATATAATTCTATGTTTTGAGCAAACATCTTTTTGTGCGTCAGACATCATCCTCTTACGGTGTTGGCAGAAATGCAAATCTGTCCATGCAATGTGGCTTTTAAATAATAATTGTCATGTATTTTTCTACTTTAGGATATTCACCGGTTCTACCAGACTGGATGGTAACGCAATAGGTGAGTCTAGCTGATCTAGCTACTTTATATACTGCTATTCCTATTGCTCCAAGGACAGGTACATTCAAACTATTTTTGATCGCCGTGAGTCACTTTGCCCGTACAAAGCACCCTTGCTTTGCTCATTGCCAACATCTTCTATCTATTCCTCAGTTGATTTTGTGCGCTGGCTGTGTGCTGTGTCCATGGATGAGCTGGCCTCGCCCACACACCCACGCATGTTCAGCTTGCAAAAAATAGTTGAGATCTCCTACTACAACATGGGTCGCATCAGGCTGCAGTGGTCCAGGATCTGGGAGGTTATCGGAGACCACTTCAACAAGGTGGGTGAGGATTGGTTATGCCAGGGATGGAAATCGTGAAACGGAAGCACATTTTTTAGACATGGATAGATACAGTATAGTTCTGTTGTATAGAAAGAAACTGGAAAATCGAAAATCGACATGGCCCAAAATCATGAGGTTAAACTATAGAGAACTGTTTACTTTCTCTCCCACCTACTGTTTTACACAAGGCTGATTTCAGTTACTGATAAACACAAAGTGTTGCCAGAATAGCTTTCTGCTAGTTTGTTGTTCAAGGACACATCTCTCAATGAGTAGCTGCAAACTGGGTTTAGTATTTTTTTAAATCAAATCCGTAAAATAGTCATTTATCATGTTGGAAAGTAGATTTTAAGATTATTTTTTTTACTTGCTGGAGGATGAACTGTTTCTTCTGTGCATCAAGAGTAAATGTTTGTTAATCCGTTGCAAGTCTTTTAAGTCTTTAAGACGTTGAAGGAACCATTGGAAAGCTGCACTTGATTGGTTACATTTAAGAAAATAGTTTAAAATATGAAATGTAAAAAATAAAACAGCGTGATGTTACTGAAATATGTTTTGTCTCTGTGCAGGTTGGCTGTAATACCAATGAAGATGTGGCAATTTTCGCAGTGGACTCTCTCAGGCAATTGTCCATGAAATTTTTGGAGAAGGGGGAGCTGGCAAACTTCAGATTCCAGAAAGACTTTCTGAGGCCGTTTGAGCACATCATGAAAAAGAACAGGTAAAGTAGTACATGTGTAGGTAGGTAGGTAGGTAGGTAGGTAGGTAGATCTTTTATTGTCATTGTGCTTAGAGTACAATGAAAATCTGTTCAGCAGCTCTTTCAGCAGTGTGCATAAAAAAATTGAATAAATAGAACAAAGTTAAGTAAACAGTGGCTACAGCTCTTGGAAAGAAGCCGTTTTTCAGCCGATTTTGTTTTGCATGTTATTGCTCTGGGAGAGAACAGGCAGTGTCCAGAGTGGGATGGGTCCTTTATTATACTGCAGGGTTTCTTTTTCAGTCAGCCAGTGTAGATGTGGAGTGAGTGCTTATGTTGCTCCTCCCATGTAAATCTGTAGTGCCTGGGAGGTGCAAACACAAGGCCTGTGCTGTGGCTTTGAGTATTTCCTATTTCTGGGCTGTTCCTCACATGGCTGCAGACTCGCACTCCCCTCCTCCCCTCAACCTCTGTAGCAGCTCTCTGCTTCGTCTGATATTCTCTTTCTTTCTGTCTCTTTCTTCCTCGGTCTCTCTCTCTCTCTCTCTTTCTTGTAGCAGTGAGTAAGCTTACTGTTCACTCAGAGAAAAAGCAGCAAGCAAACATTTTGCTTGACCCATTTCAATCCGTTTTAATTACCCTTTCAGTGAATTCATGTGAAAAGCCTTTTTATTCCATGCTTGGTCCGAATCAGTCTTGAATAGATTTTGAACAGCTATCAGTTATAAGTGAGTTTGATTTTGCTGTTGTAATTGCCTGCATGCAAAAGGCAAGCTGTTTTACTGCAGCGCACTTTTCATTCATGTGATAGAGTAGCAGTGTAAGTATAAATCCACCCACAGATTGAACAGGCTGAGTGCTTCAACAGAGAGGAAATGGCAGGCAGCCATGTAAACCCTGCAGCGCAGTGTGTCCATTAGACTCACTTACGCTGCCCTTCTCTGTGTCGGTGTGCGTGTGCATTGTAAGCAGCGGCAGAGCTCTTCTCTCATTCATAACTACTAGGGGTGTGACGAGACGCTTACTCCACGAGACGAGACACATCACGAGATTGGGTTCACGAGAACGAGACGAGATTTCTCGTCGAGTGTGAAAAGTTGTCTCGTGAGGCGATGTGATGTCAGCGTGATGGAGCGTGGAATTACTATTGAAGATCCCCCTGCCACTTTTAAATCATTTGTGTGGCAACATTTTGGTTTTCCTGCGGAAATAATAAACGGCGAAAGAGTGACAGACAAGACGAACACAATATGTAAACATTGTAAGAAAAAAATGCCGTATACCGCGGCTAACACGAGCACTATGCAAAGACACTTACAGCACCACCACAGCTCTCTACTAACTACGCGGGTGCAGTAGTTAGTAGTACGACATTTTGTTCTGTGTGGCAGGGGGATCTTCAATAGTAATTCCACGCTCCATCACGCTGACATCACATCGCCTCACGAGACAACTTTTCACCTCGACGAGAAATCTCGTCACGTTTTAATCTCGAGATTTAATCTCGAGGTGTGACGAGATCTCGTACAACGAGATCTCGTCACACCCCTAATAACTACTGAGCAATTGGGAATGCTCTTCACTATGGCTACAGTCGATGTATGTGGTGCTAAGACTAGCCAGTGCTGGATTAGTGATGCTGCCTGAAAATGGGATATCAAGAGCTTTTAAAGATAATTGACATTAATGAAGAGATTAATTTCCTTCTTTTTAATTGATTGACACTTATGCGTCCCCCCTTCCCCCTCCCCTTGACTCTTTCTTGGTCTCTTTCTTATGCTTCTTCATCTGCTGCTCCCCTTCTATCTACTCCTCTTCCTCAACTCTTTTCCTCCCGGTTCTTCTTCCAATCCCTTCTTCCTCTACTCTTCTTACCCGCTATTTCCTGTCCAGGTCTCCCACCATCAGAGACATGGTGGTGCGCTGTATAGCCCAGATGGTTAACTCCCAGGCGGCAAACATTCGCTCTGGCTGGAAGAACATCTTCTCTGTCTTCCACCTGGCTGCTTCTGACCATGACGAGAGCATTGTAGAGCTGGCCTTCCAGACCACCGGCCATATCGTCAGTGAGTCCAGCACACACACAGACACCTGAGAAAGATGTAATGCCTACAATGACAACCTTCCTAATTTGTTTTGTTAACTGGTTACATTCATCTTGTGGTCATCAGATTTTCTTTTTCTCTCTCGCTCTCACTCTCTCTTTCCCCTCCATCTATCTTTATCTACCTCTATTATTCTGCCTTAATCTCTCTCTATCCATCTCCCAGCGAATGTATTTGAAAAGCACTTTGCAGCCACCATCGACTCCTTCCAGGACGCTGTCAAGTGTCTGTCAGAGTTTGCCTGTAATGCCTCCTTCCCGGACACCAGCATGGAAGCCATCCGCCTCATCCGACACTGCGCCAAATACGTCTCAGAGAGGCCACAGGTCAATGTCAGGCCCTGCTTTATACTGAACAGTTTATTCCTTTCTGTGAAGGTGCCATGTGCAGATCATTTAGCAGACATCGTAGCTTTTAATAAACCTAATGTATCTGAGCAACACGTTATAAATGTACCTCTTACTAACATCTAAAGATTGGCAGAATATAAGCACGCTGTGATCATAAGCGGTTCAGTACAGGATGAATTTGTCTATTGACATCATCCAGTGTGCATCAAAATGTGCCGTGTGCAAATGTTTACTGGTACAGCTTTTGCATAGTGCTATAATCATTTTTTTCATAAAGAGAGAGAGAGAGAGTAATAGTGCAGATCAGGGCCGCGTACAGTATGCACACAAATGTGTTTAGGAGGGAGAAATGGTAAACGCAGCTCGTATTTCTTTGGCAGGCCTTCAAAGACTACACCAGTGATGACATGAATGTAGCGCCTGAGGACCGCGTGTGGGTGCGGGGGTGGTTCCCCATTCTCTTCGAGCTCTCCTGCATCATCAACAGGTGTAAGCTGGATGTCAGGACCAGGTAGGCGGGATTCACCTTTAGCTTGCTATTTCGGATGGTGGGCGTCATTAAAGGCTTAAAACTGTACATTTTAAGTTAACACATATTGCTTTAGATTGCAAGTGAGTGTAAAGACGGCGACAAAGACATGCTGCTGCACATCCAATGGTTGCAAATCAAAGCTATCTAGATTAAAAAAAAAAAAAAAAAAAAACACTGTAATGCATAAAATGACAAATCTGTGTGTGTGCCTTTCCCAGAGGGCTGACTGTGATGTTTGAAGTGATGAAGACCTACGGGCACACCTTTGAGAAACACTGGTGGCAAGATCTGTTCAGAATTGTCTTCAGGATCTTTGACAACATGAAGCTGCCTGAGCAACAGACTGAGGTACACGACTAAGTCTTTCATCCTCCACAGCTGTTTCAAAGGCTGTGTTTTACAGCTGAATGCTCCCGATATGAAAATCTCTGATCTCTAAGCTGCGGTGTTGTGTTGTAGTTTGTGTTCTCATGGTAATGGAGGAAATTCTCACTGAGGTTTTGTTGCGCCCCCAGAAAGCAGAGTGGATGACCACCACCTGCAACCACGCACTTTATGCCATCTGTGATGTCTTCACTCAATACTTTGAGTCCCTCAATGACGTCCTGCTGGATGACATTCTGGCTCAGCTCTACTGGTGTGTGCAGCAAGGTGAGCACACAGCAACCCTTGCTGTTTCCTGCCATATTTGTCTTTATCTGTGAGTGGCGTTTGTGTGCAGTGTTGGGGTCCAGAATGTCCTCTTGTCTTTAGACAGCGACACAAAAAAGGGGGAAGTAATGTTGCTATTGATGCAGGTTATGGAGGTCAAAATAATAACAGGCATTAGGACGGTTACCGGCCTTGCCCGCAGTGACAGAATTTAAAAATTGCCTCTGAGCTTTTATGTGCTGCATCAATACTTCACCACTTTGTTAGAAGATGAAGGTGGAGTCAATAAATGACAAATAATCAATACATGTTTTTAAGTTTTTTTGGGTTGTTAGATTAGATCAAAGGGCAAACATCACTATAGACCGTATACATCAATACATCTTACCTTTTTTTTTACTCTTATGTGTTATTTAATTTATCCTTCCCTTGTCTCTCCCTCCTCTCGGCCCAACCCTTCCTCCTCCTCCTTTTCATCCTCTTCTGTGCTTCTGTAGATAATGAGCAGCTCGCCCGTTCAGGCACCAACTGTCTAGAGAATGTGGTCATCCTGAATGGAGAGAAATTCTCCCTTGAAACCTGGGACAAGACCTGTAACTGCATGCTGGACATCTTCAAGACCACCATCCCACACGCGTAAGCTGCCGCAATGAATATAAAACCAGCTTCTCTTCAAAATTCAAAAACATGCTTTTACATTTAGATGTAAATAAATCTGCTGCCTTAGATTTAGCAGTGATTCCGATAGACGGGGAATTTCGTTGCTTAATGAAAGTGGTAAATGGAAATATAAACCAAACATATTTATAGAGAATGGACCTATTCAACAAAGACTTAATTACCGAATTAAAACTAGCTTTAGCTTGATGGATTTTCTAGCTCAGGTAGTTTTCTAGTCTGGAAGTTGTTAGCTGTTTGTCATTCTGTCCAAGAATGAATGGGATTTACTAAGTAAACGGTTTTTCAGGCTGTTAACATGGAGACCAGCAGGAGCAGAGGGAGAAAACATGACAACACAGAGTCTGTCAGACAAACAGCTGGTGAGGGAATACACCCTATACACTATTTGTTCATAATTTATTTCAATATCTTTTGCAGACTTTTACTGCTAGGAAACACACAGTTTTCATTTCTTGTACATCATTTATATACCTGTATTGTGTATATACATGTATAGGCCTTGCAGTAACTCTGCCCACTTTGCTCTCAGGACTGCATTTCCCAAAAGTCAGTGGATATTCAGTCCCGCTCGGACGACCAGCATTCCATCAGCAGTGCTGATAGGGTTGCCATGGAGAGTCGTCGGCAGAGTCAGTACAGCTCAGCCTCAGGCATGTGTGAGGACGGCTCCAGGAGCAGGACCCCTATAAGTAAGCCTGTCGCTTTTCTTAAAGATCGACTGCTGGTGTTTGCTAGTGTGTGTTCTGATGGAAATTTCCCCTCTATGTTCCACAGAGGTCCAGGAGCAGCGCTTATTCACAGCTTTGCTGATAAAGTGTGTCGTGCAGCTGGAGCTGATCCAGACGATTGATAACATCGTGTTTTTTCCTGCCACCAGTAGGAAGGAAGATGCTGAGAACTTTGCCGCTGCTCAGGTACAAACACGTGTGTTTTCTCTGAGAGCGTAATAATCACTTGCCATTGGTTTTGTTTAGAGGTTTCAGACGCTACCTCTTTTTCTATGTTTCTGGGCTATGTGATTAAAGCCAGTAGTAATCTGTCATGTGTAACGCTTTTGAAGCGGGATGCCTCGTATGCAGCTGACGTCCCAGTGGAGGCCCAGGACCAGGGCATGTATCGCTACCTGACCTCAGAACAGCTCTTCAAGCTGCTGGACTGCCTGCTGGAGTCGCATGGCTTCGCCAAGGCTTTCAACTCCAACAACGAGCAGAGGACCTTACTGTGGAAAGCAGGTAGAGCAAGAAATCACTGTCTGCATCTAGACTGTGATTAACAGTGGGCTGTTTGGAGATGATGATAATAATAATAATAATAATAATAATAATAATAATAATAAGCATCAGCATTATTAAAACATTTTAAAATGGCTGTGATTGTAACTGTATGTAGAACTGGACAATATATTTATATTGTGATAGGAGACTAGATATCGTCTTAGATTTTGGATATCGTAATATGGCAGAAGTGTTGTCTTTTCCTGGTTTTAAAGGATGCACTACAGTAAAGCGATGTCATTTTCTGAACTTACCAGACAGTTGTTACTGTTCTATTATTTGCCTTTACCCACTTAGTCATTATATCCACTTTACTGCTGATTATATATCAAAAATCTCATTGTGTAAATATTTAGTGAAAGCACCAATAGTCAACACTACAATATTGTTGCGGTATAGATATCGAGGTATTTGGTCAACAATATCATGATATTTGATTTTCTCCATATCGCCCAGCGCCCATATGCGTCTTTGTGTTTTTGTTCCAGGTTTCAAAGGAAAGTCGAAGCCCAACCTGTTGAAGCAGGAGACCAGCAGCCTGGCGTGTGGCCTGCGCATCCTGTTTCGTATGTACACGGACGAGAGTCGGCAGGACGCCTGGGAGGAGGTCCAGAGACGACTACTCGAGTAAGTAATGCTAATGCTAACGCTAATGATGCGGTCTACACAGAGTACACTACTCCTGTCCAACGTGTTAAGAGACAGTTGGAACAGTACATATTATGTGTGCACATGCATGAGACTGTGCTCTCAATTTGACAGAATTCTGGAACTAATTGGTTTTGTTGTTGGTAGTTTGTAATGGAAAGATGATGAATGGTTTCGGAACAGGACGTCTTTCTGCAAAAACTCTGCTAGAATAAATTGGTTTAGTTATTGAATAAGGTGTGTGCATTAGATAGATGGATATGGGAATTTTTGGTCTGGTAATGTTTATGATTTCAGTCAAATCTGAGAATGAGTGAATGATTTTAATACTGAAAGTCTTGAGGGCAGTTTGTAGTCATTAAGGCTCCTTTTACCATCACTCCTGCAGAATCAACTGGCACCACATAAGGGATATTGTTGCCAATACATCTGTGAAATATTAATATTGACTGATAGTCCTCAGTTTGCTCCTGGTTTTGAACTGAGCTATTTCATTGGTCAATGCCTAATACACGTCTCACACATTCACCCTCACTAGCTCCAATGTGGCAATAAGGAAATGGCACTTCTCTGGGCACAGATGTCAATATCATCCTCAGAGGAAGGAGACATCAAAAAGACACTGACTGTGTGAGGAGGGGAGGTTGTTTTGATGTCACTATCTTCTATCTAACAGTCAGTTACTCGTTGCGAAGGCACAGCGTGTGCACAGCTCGGCTCTTCTCTGTAACGGATGCCGTGCGCTGTATGGATCCAAAGGAATCCGCACACTGATGTTTCATTGTTCAGTCAGCACTGCTGTCATTGTTGCATCTTAATTCAGCCGCGCCTCAAAAACAGACGTTGCCCCCTTTCTCTCCCAGCCTCACCCTCAAATTGATGATAATATCAAGATAAAGCGGAATCATCAGCTGTCTCTCCAACTAGCATTCATTATAATGGAGATGAGAAAGAGAGGGGAGGAGAAGGAATGGTGCCTGCATGTGCGAGTGGCTCAGAAAGCCTAATTCATGGAGACACTGTTATGTGCCATCATGCCTGTATTTTATGTTCCTTTGCTCTTTCTCAAACATAGCACGCACATACACACACAAACAGACCCTTGTTTACCAGACGCACCCAGATGTACACCACCCATGCAAGTTTGAGAAGTGCAGGGCGCAAAGCAAATTTGGGAAGTGATGAGGTCAGAGATTGAATTGCAAGATAGCTGTGGCTTCAACTGTGAAGAAAAGTGATTATTATTTTTGTGACAGCCTAAGTCAGTGGCTTTAATTAGCTGTTACCGAGCGAGAACAATATTCATCATCCCCGTGCGGGCATTTTTTCATGTGATAAGCAATGCAGAGAAGCAGATGCTTTCTTGCTACAGCACATTACAGATCAACACAGCTCTAAGGGACTTTTTTTCTTTCATAATATCCAGCATTTTTGTCTGTTCAATGTTCTCCCAGTTTTAATAAAATACATTTCTGAAATGTTTCTCTCTTTCTCTGTGTGATGTAGTGTGTGCAGTGAGGCTGTAGCATACTTCTTGGCTCTGACCTCAGAAAGCCACAGGGAGGCCTGGACCAACCTGCTGCTGCTCTTCCTCACCAAGGTGCTAAAGATCAGTGATGAAAGGGTAAGGAGCTGTAACACGTGATGACACTTTCCCTGAATGTAAACTGTGAAAATTCACAGATAATTTACAACTAGGTCTGATATCCAGAAATAACAGATGGGGGTGTTATTTCATCCATCCTAACACTTCAGAGTGTATCATCGCACTTCTACCATTGTTGTAACAAGCAAAAATATAAGGGATATTACCAGGTTTGTGGTGTCCTGTAATACTATTTTAACAGAGACCTGAGAGCCAATCAGAAACTGTCGAATTTTTTTTTTTGTGGCCATGGTATTAATATAGTTTAACAATGAATCGAGAATCTGTATGCCAATCACATTAAGGGTGTAGATGGAGCAGAGCAAGAGCAAAACTGGTTGCATTTTTGGATTAAAATATCCCATCGGAACCATTTGAATATGTAGATCTTTGTACAAAAATGCAGAAGTGCAGTTCCACCCAATTTTTTTTTGCAGCCATGGTATTAATATAGTTTAACAATGAATCGAGTATCTGTATGCCGATCACATTAAGGGTGTAGATGGAGCACTTTAAAGTGCTTCAAAGCGTTTCTTTATTCTGTGCAGCACCAAGACATGGGTGTCTCTCTTTGTCTCACTCTCGCTCTGTCTCATCCCACAGTTCAAGGCGCATGCGTCCAGATACTACCCTCTGCTGTGTGAGATCATGCAGTTCGACCTGATCCCCGAGCTACGGGCTGTTCTGAGAAAGTTTTACCTGCGCATCGGCCTCGTGTTTAACATCGCACAGCTGCCTGAGCCCGCACCTGAACCTCGGCCGGCACACGTTGAACGGGAGGCAGACACAGAGGTGGGGGTGGAGGCCGGGGAGGAGGCCCAGTGACGCCGCACCCCAACCAGCCTCCTACACAGAGCTCTACTGCGCTGTGGCTCTGCGTCACCTCAGGGCCCTCAACGTAGTCTACGCCCGACTTAAACAGCTGATTGTCAATCAGCTATCTGCTACCACACACCCGCACCCTTAACCCTGTCACCACACACACACACAAACACACGGACACGCCTATACACACAAACAGCCCAGACAGAGTCCTTGAAATCATGATGAAAACAGTAATGTCTTGTACAAGGTGTAGCGATGCCTCAACCGGATACAACTACTGATTAACAACTGACAGTTATCCATATCTCTGATCTGCTCAGAAGGAATATATTTCAAAAAAATGTGTGCTTCTTACTGTATATTTAAAAAGTCAAGAATGAATGGGTTTCAACAACATGCAAAAAGACAAATTTAATAACTATGAAATGTGACATTTGTCACACAGTGATAGTAATGATCTTTCTGTCTGCACCGCAGATGGCTAACATTAGTGTTGGTAGCCTCTTGGATGAAACTAGTTGTACAGATCTACCGCTATGTAATATAATCTTATAACACTAGATTTCATTTATTTTTATTTTTTTTTCCTCCTCTGGATTTGCTGCACTTGATCTCTTTTTGAATGCACTGGAGATTTTACTTTTGTGATAATTTATTTGACTCTACCATCTCCTGCAGATTGTCCTATACAGTACGATTTGTAATTGAACATGACCGTGGAAAGTGAAGGGTTAAATTATTCCATTTTATATGTTCTTAGGTTTTTATCGGAAATAGATAACTGGGCTTCTGAAACTGGAAGATGAGAGAGCAACCTGATGCTAGCTGCTTTGGAGTCACTAGTTTGTTTTCATGTTTGAGTTTAGTTTTCACTCTTGTGTACAAAATCAAAAGTTAATAATATATTTAATGTTTTTTTTTTCTTTGGTTTGGTGTGGGGAAAAGGTATATGTATAGAGAAAATGACAAATGTTAGCTGTGCTTTAAGTATGAATGGGATACATTCCTGCTCATGGATGTAGAAAACAAAATGTATATGATACAGCAATGTAAAGTTTTCTATGTTGCAAAAAAGATTATGTACAACTTTCTGTACAATACATCATCTGGCATTCTAATCAGGTTCTAGGTCAATAAAGTTTTTGAACTTGGTTGATTTGAAATGCTGAATCACTGACTTCTAAATGATAGAACTGCTAGCTGTTAATTTTTTTCTTCCATGAATGATCAGCCAGGAAAACATTAAAATAACATTTTATTATAAAATAAACTCTCCGGTGTATATTTATAACAAAACTAACTGTGTAAACACGTATATATGTTTACGGTACATTCACAGATATGCACCTTGCAAAACTTCCATGGACAATCTACTGCAGGGTAAAAAAGCAGTTTTCATGCTGAGAGAAAGTCTTGCGTAAGATGTTTCTTGTCTCAACTAATCGACAATGATATTTTTATGGGCAGACAGTTTTTTTTTTAACAAGCTTTTGAAACTACGCAATCTAACATATACATTAACAATGCAACGATGTTCATTCTCAGGAGAGCCATCCAAAGAAAAGGGGGATTTGCAAAGAAGTAGCCTCACTGTTTGAAGACCAGCTAATAGGAGCTATTGGACGCGGTGTGTCAGCCAGGGTGGAGCATCCAACCTACTGTTTGGCCTCTCCCTACAGCCGGAGCGTTTTACAGTATCCGACGTGCCGGGCCGCAGCCAGGCCTCTGTGGCAACAGTCTCCGTGGAGACACGTCTCTCCAGGGCAGAACGCAGAGACAAGACATCCACTTCATCATCAGACAGCCCTTCTGCAGAGTACATAGGCTTATCCATCACACATTTCTTTTGGCAATCACAAAATGAAGAATGCTTAAAATTCAACATATATAGATAATTGTTTTGTTTAGGCATCATTTCTACAATTTTAAGTCCACATTTTTTTTGGGATTGTTCTAAAACAATAGTTAACATCTGTCTCATCTTTATTAAAAAAAAAATGAAAAGGCAAAGCTTTAGTACGACACTGAAGCATGTGTCAGAAATCTGGAGAAAAAAAGAAGCAAGTGGGTTAAAAAGTCAGCTGTAATATAAAGTTGCATGCACTTTATTTTTATTTTGTTAATTTACTAGTGAAAGAGGTTAATGACATCACTGCTCAAGTCTTCCAGTGGACCAACACTCTGATGCCCCCATTAGCCAGACTTGTTGTGCTTTTGTTACATTAGCGTCCAGCTTATTTGAATACTTCCGATGTAAAGTGTTTCCTCTCACCTGATCTGCTGTTGCGATCACCAGTGTCCTCTCTTGGGATGCCCGGCTGGTTGTAAGCCCTGACTTTAGAATCAAGGTTCAAACTAGTCGGTGACTGCAAAGACTGAGCATTTGGTTGGATGTTACGGTCCCTCTGATCAATGGACACAGCCACCTCCTGTGAAAAAAAGAAGCCACAAGGAAGTATTCTCATCTGTTTAATGAAAACTAATGGAACTTGAGTAATACTGCATTGAAAGCATTTGCTCTGGGACTGCAGTGACTCAGATTGTTTTGACCCAAAGCAAACAAAAGAATCCATTTACTGCTCAGCGTCATACATCATAGTCATGTCTCCTCCGTGGTGCTGTCCTCTCCTGGCGCTCTGCTGAGGGCTGACGGCGTCTCTGCTGATGAATCCCCTCTTCACATGCTTTACCACTGTAAACATCTGACAAAGCCATTCATCATTACACACCCACACCTCGTTACAAAGATTAGCAACCTAAACGTTCATTCAGTTCAGGTTCATGTGTAATATGAAAAGAATGAAATCAGTCCATTCAGCAAAACCTCTCACTGGAAGGGGTACGGATGAAAAAGGGTAAGAGGGAAAGTATTCAAAAGCCTCCCTTCCTGTACCACTGGCTTTTTAAACAATTCTCTACTGCCCCCATTCCCAATGGCTGGCACTGTGCTATGTCCACCCTTCAGCTGGCACGTGCACCTTGCACCCAGCACTGGTTCTAGCTGCAACACAGAGACAAGAGCTGGCATGTGCCACAATGAGTCTGGCACAGAGACACAGCTAAATTATCCTGGCTGTTGTAGTGTGGTATTGTGAGGGTGTATGTAGCTGACCTACCAAGCCATGTCACCTTTATGGAAAATGTCTGGAGCCTTAGAAAAAGAAATATCCCAAACCATATTATGTTGCCACTGATGTAAACACTTTCTTTATACTTGAAAGAAGAAGAAAAGAGGAACAGGGACAGTTCTTACAAACAGACTATGTTTAGCCAAGCTTACCAATGAAAGCAGTCTCAGAAGGCAATATGGAGTCTCTGGGGATGTAGGGTCCAGGTTTCTTCCTCTGAGAGATGGAATAAACACAGACAAACACCAATTAACTTATTAAGAAAAGCAAACCATGAAAGATGTACTTGACTAGCCTGTCACAATGTAAATGCATATTTATAATGTGATGACCACTCACAGAATGATAGTGGTTCGGTTTGTGGTCCAAAAAGTCTGTAGTGAAACACAGAACAATGAGTTAAAGAGCACAACAGTTTGAAGAGAAATGTGAGTGTCTGCTCACTGACCGTGCTCTTCCGCTCTCTTCATAAGCCTGATTTTGCGTTGTTGTTCGCGAAGAAGGGCCTGCTGTTGGATGTCCAGACTTTGTTCGTCAGTGGGAGGGTCAGGGTACATGTGGTGGACCTCCTCACGAGATGCTGTGTCTGACAAGCAAAGGAAAGGTATTATCCCAAATCTTTCCTACAGTAGCAATGAAGTGGCGATCGATGCAGCAATAACAGGTGCATTAGCGCAGTAATAAAGAATTAGAGACATAAGGTCAGAGATAAGATTAGAAGGCACATTGCTCCCTTCCTTAATGTCTCCCTCTTTCCTCCCTCTCTCTGAAACAGTAACTTGGTTGTGACTCAGCAGCTCCACAGCCTGGCTACATCCTTCCCACTACAAGGTTTGAATGGATCTGATGCAGCTTTCAGACGTAAGGTTGGCTTAAATCCATAATTTATATCTGGAAGTTTGATAAATCATTTGGTCAATCCGTCACAGACTAGCATTTCTTTCAATTTTTCTTTGGTTTTACAAGCCAGAGCTCTGAGTGTCTTTCAGAGCCCTGCTTTAACTTGGTCTGGGAACCCATCCAAAGCCATTTCCGTGGTTCGCTTGCATTACATTCTCTGTTTACGCTGCCAAACTGCCTGTCACTGATGGACGCCTTCCATGACCTCATGAGATTAAAGTTTCAATGTGGCTAGAGGGAGACAGAGGACTGATGAGGCTCTGGAAAGCTTAAACCATCTGGCAATGCCCAGCTGGTTCAGGACCGCAGTGATCTTCGTCTCTTGTCCTTACATCAACACCATGACCAAGGCAATTAGAGGAGGGGTTTTTCAATCACTTTCTCAAAATTGGAAAAAAAAAAAGGTGGTTGGTTCAGAGTACAGAAGCAAAGTAAGCAGTGTCCAACTGGTTTTAGTCCAATGGGATAAACAGATTTTTCATCAAAGGATGATGTTCAGTTCACGACTATTATCTGAATGATAGAATTAAAATAAAGCAAAATTTCACTACTATGAAAAGTCTTACTGCAATTTTTTACGTGCATTGTAGGACCTCTTTTTGCAGTCAAGACTACTTGTAACCTCTGGGTCATATAGAAGGCAGATGGCACAGAATACTGACTTAGGGTGTTTTTGTTTCTTGCAGTGACCTGTTGCTTGCAGAAATGTTGCTTGATAAAATGAAACCAGTGTCCAATCAGTCAAAGTGACATTACCTCTGTATTTCAGCTGGTTAAACTCCCTGATATTTTGCATATTAACACGTGCAGCACCAGAGGAGGTACTCCTGGTCGGTGGCTGGACAGCTTGCTTGTGCGTCGATTCATCCACTCTGGGTCGTCTTTTGGGCCTGAGCAAAGGAGGGAAAACACACAATTTAAACAGGGCAATTATAGGGCAATAATAGTGCGCTGAAGCACAGAAGGGATGGAACGGGATGAGGAGGAGGGAGGAGCGAGCTAGTCTTCGTTTTGTTTGAAAATACTTTGAACGTCAACAAGAAGTAACGTCACCCAACATTGCTTAGAGCACCTTTAAATGAGTATTGTTTTAAAATATTAAGGACATAACACCTGGTTTGTGTGTGTTAAACATTTCCAAATGCTTTGATGAGGCCTAAAGCATGGGGCTTTCTGTGTAAGCAGCTTATATTGGAACCAAAGAAAAGCAGTGAAACTGGCACCAGTTCAAAGGCATTTCTCAAAAGATTTGCAGTAAACTTATTTGAATATAAGCAGACTTTTCAAGTAGCTTATAGTGCATTCCTGCCCTTTCAGGGGTGGAATTAAGTCACATACTATGTCGCGTGTGTTTTTCAGGGTGGTTAGAGGTCATAAGCAGCCACGTGCCAGGTTGTGTCGTGTCCTGCTGAAGGTCCACTCAGCAACATTCTGAATCCCTAATGAATCCTGCACTGCAGGTCACCCTGCTGATCTTGCAAGGTGACGACAGACGAAAGGAAAATTTCCGTTTGGGATCATACCATTACATTACTGCAGTAATGATTTCCTGAAGCAAATCTGAATGGAGATTAGAAGATAGCAAATTTGACCTGGGTCACTTTCATTACCTCAGAGCACAAGAAAGCCTCCTTAAATACCAATAGAAAATCAACAAGTCCAACAAATTGACAAGACCAAATTAGTTGTGTGTCTTTACCGTAATGTGTCTAGGGGTGTATTACTCTAGGTGAAACTGGACCTGAAGGGGTAGAGCATATCTAATAGGTTTTCTAAATGTAATAAAAGTAATAAAATCCTATTAATTCTGGGCACTGTATACAGACACAAATTCCCCCTGCTGTTCAGGGGTGTCTGACTATAATACCTGTTGGGGGGAGTGTAGTGACTCTCCTGTCGATCTGTCTGGTCCAGCTGAACCTCCAGTTGTCTCTGCTCGTTCCTCAGATACCTACGGAGGGCTGACAGCTCTCTGATCACTTCCTGCTTACCATCTAAAGCCAGCAGAGGGATTGAGGGGAGATTAAAGAATGGGAACAATAAATATTTAAGTGGAAATGTATGATTCACAAGCAGGTGGTGGGGGGTGTACAGATAACTCAAGACAGTCTTACCTTGTAGCTCGGGTATTTTCGCAGGGACTGGTCGAGAGTGTGGCGCTGACACAGAGCGCTCCTGTTGTGGAAATTGTGTGTTTTTTCAAAAATAGCAGCATTAAAATAGCCTTGATGTGAAAATATTTTGATCCGTTTACTGAGTGACTTACAGTTCTGGTGGAGACTTGGCTCACAACAGACAAAGGTCTGGATACTTCAAGATTTGTCTGCTTCCTCTGCAAGGTTGGGATCGGAGGAGATGGCACTCTCTGCAAATTTACGAGCAGTCACATTACTTGACAAAGATGTTCAATAAAACTGAAAGCTACAGCACCAATGTCTTTTCAGGCTTACTGTACCTCATAACTCAACTGCGCCTTTTTCTGCTCTCCGTCCCTGGCACTCTCAGGTAACTTCTTCTCAATCTCTTCTTTCTGTCTCACCTTCTTTTCCTCCTCCTGGTGTTGTGTTTTAGGTTTATGGGTCCATTCTTGGTTTTGCAGCCTATGCTGCAGAGAGTAAAGAAAACTGTTTCTCAATGGCAAGCACAGTGTGAGGAGACCCCTTAACTGTCAGGATAGAGGAATGATGAACTCACCTCAATCTTCTTTCGCTTGCTTTGCTCCTCCTCAAATTCCCGCTGTATGCGAGCCCTTTGGTCCGCCAGCTTCTTCTCTTCCTTCTCCTCCTCAATCCTCATTCGTTCTGCCTCCTCTGTCAGCTTTTTCTTTTTTTCCTCTATCTGTTTGTAATGACGAGTTACATGCATAGTTAATTTACAACTTCTTCAAAGTGCTCAAAAACATGAGCAGTATTTGTAAATAATAAAAAAAATTATAAAAAAAAAACACACGCCTTACATGAGCATCCAAGCAGTTTCCAGCATAGACTGAAGGCTGTTGTTGACCTACCTGTTGTTTCAGTTCTTCTTTGTATCTGTCCTGCATGTGGAGCTGCTGTGGAGTTGGAGGATCATTGAAACCTGTAAAGACAAGTGAGACGGACAGTATTCCTTCAATAAAGAAGAGCAATGTGTACATGTCCACACACAAATACACACAATGCACAATATATTGTAATACCAACCCAGTCTCACGGCAGTTTGTGAAATGGTCACGTTATTTAATCTAGCGATTTGACACGTTTATCTAATACACTGGATGACAGGACCCAGTTTGCCACAACTCCGGCACAATCACCCGAACACTACCTGATAGTCGATGGGAAATGGGAGCCCTGGCTTCAACTCTGGGACTGTGTCCATTGCTCATTGAAAAGCTTTGGTTCTGTCCACTATTCCTGGACACAGGATTCCTATTTGACACCACGTTGGTCCTGTGCATTTGATTCAGGTCACCTGTGGGCATGGAAACATATATAAGTACCTAAAACATTCTGTATTAATGTTTATTATGATCCATATTAAAATTATCTTAGGCCTAGCAGATCTCATTAAAAGAGAAAGTAAAAGCCAACTTACTAACAAGGTTGCCTTTTTGGTCTTTAATTGGAGCGCCTCCCCCACTTCTCCCCCATGGGTTGTATGCCATCATCTCAGCCTCTATCTTGGCATCATAACGCTCCTTCTCTTCTTTTTCTCTTCTTTTACACTCCTCTCTTTCTTTGATCTGGACACAAGGAAGGCAGGATGCTTCAAAAGTTGATGCACTTTCTCTGACCACTTCAGTGGAGTGCACGTCTATGTTTCTCTGCTAGTCCAGCTACAATGCATTTCTTTGCCCATGGGGGAATGCTGACTCCACAATGATCTGGTCTCTAACTGTCAAAATATCTTGTCTGTCCCTAAAATGTGTGGGTTTCCTCTGGTATCAGCAGGGAGGAAGCAGCCTGTCAAAGCAATCATTAGCATATCGAGGTGACAGTTAGTGTGCTGCAGTTATTATATATGAAAGCATGGGGTCTGCTAATAATGATCAGATTAAATCTTGTAGCTCTGATGTCATACCTGTAGTCTGAGTGCTTCTTGGTAGCTAAGTGCAGTCTCTCTCTTCAGCTTGGACTTGTCTGCATTTTGATATCCAACATCCAGGGGAGACCCTTGATCAGTTGCTCTAGAAGCAGACAGTTAGAGTGTCAAATAATGAGGAGGCCTGTGTAAAGGGGGGTACTGACAGTCACACAGTTATTTTGCAGTGGGAGCCCTCTTCTGGAAGAAAAACAAAACCATCTACTAATATAAAAGCTTTCACACTCTGCAAATTGATTTTCAGTGTAAAGAATATGGAAACAAATGTTTGAAGTTGTGTACACTAAATTTATCATCTGGATAAATGAACTACGATTGTAAAAATGGACACTTACTCATTGCGGCCACTGGGTCTGAGAGGAGGTGGTCTTTGAGGAGGACTGTGGAAATTCCCAGACTGCTGCACCCCTCCAGGCAGGTCATCTAATAAAGGAAATACAAACATACAAGATAATAAATACAAACAGATTTCAGTTTCATTAGCTATCTGCTGCTACCGTCTGCCAGCTCTTTTTTCCAACATTAAAATGTTTGAGAGCCAAGAGCAGGGCAGAAATTTGGCTGCTAAATTAAAATGGAAAGACAATAAATGTAACCAAACACATCAGCTGGATGAAGTGAGATCCATCTGGATCTGCTGAACTCATATCCAATAAACTGTATATCCCCTCAGTAATAAAATCAGTTCTGCTGTAAAATGAGATTTATGAATTGCTATGCCAAGTCCTCTTGGCTATTGATATGGCGATAAAATGGCTCCATAATAAATGGCAATAGTTCTCTACAGAGAGGTCTGGGAGTTTATTTAAGCCAATGTGAACTACTCCCATCTAAGGTAAAACTGCCAGATCCCACGAGTCACTTCATGACTGTGAAGACACTAGACACAAATATGTATATTTTATATTACTGCTGACCCTTTTCCAAAGCCTCATGTATTATTTTAGATTTGTTATGGGTTGCCTACCTCCGAACAGCCACTGGTTTCCATTCACTTCCATACAATATGAAAATCCACTTGCAGAGAGTTGAACCTTTCTTAAGATGCAGTAAATTATCCATAACATAACAGTGAACATCATGACTGCTTCTACACACAATGTGACAATGTTCATACCACACTGAAATGAATGCAAACCAGTGTCCTTTTGATATGTGGAAAAAACACAATGCAAAAACACTACTGCCAAAAATGGATCGCAGTAATGCAAATTATATTGATATGATTTAAAATAAAAGACAGAGGCAAAAACAACATAAAGATAGTTGAAATACTGTACTCTGATTGTAAGGAAGATTAGGATCTAATGGATTCCTGGTTCCATAGTAGTAATAAGCTGCATCATATGGAGTCTTGTAATTATTAGTCACAGTGTGAAGAACAGGAGGAGGAACACCAGCAACCCTGAACAAACAAAATCACAGAAACTACAATGAATTTACAGCAGAGTTGTTAATGTCATTCATGTATAGGATGACAAAGCAACAGTGAGCTACCTCAGGTTGGCCACCTCTCCTAGGATGTTTGAGAAGTCCCTGTGGTAGTCCTCATTAAAGTAGTCCAGCGGGGGGACACCTTGTGCTGCTCTCACTCCAGACCAAGGCATTGTCTTCCCTGTCAGCTGACTGTAGTCCACATGGGACTGTCCTGGGTGACCTCTCTGTTCTGTGTCTTCAGTGCATTTGTCATTTATTCGCCCTGTATTTGGGTCCTTCCCCAGATCTATGCCGGGCTTGTAGGGTACATCTTGTCTCCAGTTGTTATATTGCTGATGTACAGCCCCAAACTGCTTAATTCCATCATGTTGGAAGAGGTGATGCAGAAATCAGGCAACATATATTGAAAACAACTCAAAAGGTGCCCAAAGGTGTTGCTCAAGGCATCATATCAACATAATATAATCATCATCTATGATAGTTTGTGACATATATATGTTAATTGTGCTGTTGAGGAATACTTTATCCAGATACAGCAACAAATGCAGGACTGATACAATTGCTGAGTGATGGTTGGGTTAAAGTAAGATGGGATCTTTAGAC
This sequence comes from Perca flavescens, assembly GCF_004354835.1. NCBI lineage: Eukaryota > Metazoa > Chordata > Actinopteri > Perciformes > Percidae > Perca > Perca flavescens. The sequence goes on from NC_041352.1 coordinate 14,718,874, forward strand.
AATCACATCATGGAAGATGTTTCTAAAAACTGTATCAGTTTTAGCCAGTTCTTGCCATTCTGCTGTACCTGTTTCTCAAAGTCTCTGACTCCGGGGGCAGCAACCCTCAGCTCAAGCTTCTTCTCTCTGAAATGTAAATCATCCCATCATTTGTGTCTTGTTGACTAACAGGCATGTGCCAGCAGAAACAACTCTAAAGAGTATGTTGATTCAGTGAATAAATACTCAACCTGATCTTGTTTCTCTTCTGTTCAGCAATTTGTTCCAGCAGCTCTTGCTTATACTTTTCTTTCCTCATCTGAGAGGCCCCCTGCTCTTCTACTGCTCCTGCATGACAACATAGAGAGCCATTAACATACACGTGCTGTCACTTATGATGCTAAAAAAAAGGATTTTAAATTACATCTGCAATCCCACAGACATCAATATGTGTCTAGTGCATCAAGCAATAAGAATGGTATTTACCGATCATTAGTCCAGTAGCAAACTCTGCTTTATCCTTGCTGGTAGCAGGTCTAGATCTTGCAGCCATCATCATGCTGTCTGGCATTTGCCGACTATTAAACACAGATACACAGACAGAACCAGACACTCCACAAGAGCCATCCAACTACTGACAGGGTATAAGGGTAACAGCACAGCAATCAGTTTCCGTCTGAGCCACACTCAGCTACCATTTTACACTGCCTCACAGTTTGCCTGCAGAGCTTTCTGGTCTCAGAGAAAGGGAGTGAAGCCTTATTCTCCAATCAATCCAGCTCCTCTTATAGAACTGGGGGTGAGTAATTGTTTGCCTGGAGCTGAGCCAAGGGTCACTCCATCACTGCCCCGCATGTTCACAGCTTATTGAGAGGGGCTCAACTTAATGGCATAAACGGAAACAGTGAAAGGCAATGGCATGTAAGAGAAGTGCTGGAGAGCAATAACTGAGTATGGCAGCAATGATCTATACCTGTCTTCTGTTACAGTTACCCTGTGTTGGCTCATTCAATCAGATGATTTTATTGATTAAGAAAATGTATGTGACTTTCCAGGAGGATATCATTGGCTGTCTAGCTCTTCACTGGAACACTGTTGTTATCTAGAATAATTCTGTTTCAGCATTACAAATCTGATTACTGCAGTCGACTAGAACTGTACAGAGAAATTAATCTTGCTTACTCTGACTTCCAAACCCCTTCATTGTTGTTCTGATCATGAAGACCAGGTGCCTCCATCTCCTTTATGTCCTGAGGAGCTCTGCCATAGAGACAGAAAAGACAGGTGAAGAGAAATGATATCATCATACCTGCTCTTCTGTCTATGATTTATATGTAACAGAGGAAAATAGCTGAAAATCATACTACAGAAAAAAAGCTAAACCTGTTGACAGCTCTGCGTTCTCTGGTTTTCCTCTCCTCTTTGTATTCCGGCTCTGGAGTGTGTCTGTCTTGTCGCCTCCTGTGTCTGAACTCAAACTCTTCATCTTTGTCTGTGATTGGCTCCTCCTCAGAGCTAAATGGCTCTTTTGGTCTATGGAGTTGCCAACGCCTTCGTCTCCGATGGCCTGGACCCCAAGTCCCTATGCTTTTTCCATTATCCACTGTCTCAGTCAGAGTGGCAGCATCTCTCCTGGATGCAGGGCGCTCCTTGGGAGGACGGTGTGCGTTTGTATGGGTGTTGAGGATGGGCCGAGGAGAAGCTGGAGAAGAAATGTACACAGCATCTGAAGCTTGAATCTGTCCAGGCTGAAAATAAAAAGGTGAAGAAAACTGAATATGAAAACCATTTACTTTATATCTGGGTGATTTAACAGCACATAATAACAATCCTCTAATACAAACTAAGTATTTTGTTTAAGTTAAAGCAGAATTGTTATTATTTTTGCAAAAATGTAACTATCAATGTGTCTATTCATTATTCACATTACCTTTGAAATAACAGGAGGTGCTCCCCTCTTTAACCTTCCAATTTGAGCTTGTTCTTGTAGGAAGAGGTTGTATTCTTTTTTTCTATCCTCTCTTAGTTTTTCCTGTGAGAGAAACAAATTTAGAGTAATGTCTCTGAAACAGCCATTTTATTCAGATAGGGTACCAGCTAGATATTTTTAATGCTGTGTTTGAATCTGACTAATATAACACTTCCTCCATACAATGTTGCATATAATAATTTGACAGACCTCAGACCAATGCATTTCCCACCACAACATTGCAAGGGACTGTTTTATTGTAAATTTAACAACCCAGGTGGGACTTGAACCCACAATCCCCAGCTCCGGAGGCTGATGCCTTATCCATTAGGCCACTGGGCCACTCATTTACCTCTGCCACCCTCTTACACTTTGTTAGTGAGTAAGCACTTGTACACAAAAGCAGTTGCCATGAGACACAAAGCCCTGTACAAACAACAATTCACTGCACTGCAGAATATCAATTCCATTGGTGTTGTGAGCAAGTTATGTCCACCCCAAAAAAGTCCCACTTTGAACACCATTGACAGCTACCTGTTACGTCACACAGAAACACACACACACACACACACCTGAACTGATATTCTGTCATCAATAGGTAGGGAGAAACCCTGGGGTTGTGGACGAGGTTCACTAGTTTTCAGATCCTTTTTCTGGAGGAAAAACATGACAACAAAGGACAGGATGGTGAGGAAACATAGTGAAACATTTCTTAATGATTGTTTTCATATCATCAGACCTTGGCAACATAATGTTTGTAGTCCAGTTGAAGCTCCTCCTTAAGTTTCTTCTTCTTGCTTTCATAGTCATTTCCCAGCAGGAAACTTAAGCCCAAACCTGGAAAATATCAAATATATAACACATAAAGTGTATGACATAAACCTATACTCAAAAAATGTAATCTGTTCAGTAAGACTTGCACAATACCTCTGTCTGGACTGGGGGATATTCTTTGTGCTGCTGATGCTGGAGGCATATCCACACTGTGTTGTTTATGTTACCAGCTATTGACTTGAAGAAGGTTACGAAGGTTAACACATTACTTAGAACATTCCGGAATTATTTGCGCTTTAAAACAACGTGGTAATCATCAGAGCACTGATATTTCACATAACGTTACCTCGATGTGCAAGTAGCTAGTGTATCACACTTCAGTGACGATGATACATACTGTATATCTTTGGATATTTTCCTCTTCATACTCCTAGAAAAACTTCCCATCTTCCTTCCATTAATTACTTTGTACATCAAAGCTCAGCTGAAACAGAGGTCAAACGTAATATTATAACATTATTCGGATTTACAATATTTGCATTTACAGACCATACAGCGGCAAATGCTCTTGTCGAGCTTGTAAGCAAGGCGCAAAGCATCATTCCGTTGCTATAAGCAACCATGACACAAAAGGTTTTCCGATGAGAGGCTAACTAACCTAGCTAACACAAGGCGCTATAACAGAAAATATACCTAATACCCGTTGTTTGATAGTTGTTACATTAGAGACAGATAGATTCTTAAAATGCCTTAGCCCTCACCAAAAGTGAAGTGCCAAAGAACTGAAAGAAATAACCTCAACGGGGTATTCTGCTTCTCTGCTTTTCTGAAAAACGCCGCTAGATGTCAGTGCGCCCCCGACGGTTGGTTGTGAGTCTTCCCAGGACTAAACCATGCATGCTGGCAGAGGGGTGATTACGATTTAATATGACAGATAGATACGGTAACAATCGCTTCAGGTGAAATGTTATTTTTTATATTTATACTTCCCTTTAAGTGTTAAAAAATGTCATGTAACGTTACCATTCAAACATATCAACGTCATATTTGAGTAACATTATGACAAACGTCCCCTCCGATTGCACTTCGGTATATTGGTATCATTCACTGTCATGGCTACCTGAGCAAGTGGACGTTTAGCTTAGCCCTGTTACGGTATCAACATCTTTGGAGAAAAATAAAATTTCTTCACTTATTGGGGGCAGTAATAGTGGTTTTAACGACTATTTGGTTGGCTTAGATAATTCATCATGGCGGGGAGTAGCACCGCTCAGAAAACATGGGAGCTATCTAACAGCATGCAGGAAGTTCAGAGCATAGACGAAATTTACAAATATGACAAAAAGCAACAACAAGAAATCCTAGCTGCGAAGCCATGGACAAAGGAGTAAGTACACAACAGTAAGGTGGTATTTAGCTTAGCTAGCTAAGTGTTTAAGTAATTCTTGATCTAAATGTCGGGATCGTAACTTTATGTTGTGTCACGGTTGTTATTAGAACACATGATAGCTTGGCTACAAACTAGCATTAGCTAGCTTGTTTGTCAACAGCTGTACGGCTAACATTGACTGTGTGGTCTGTATTTGCAAATGTATCTATCTACTCCTTAACATTATCCCTAATATGCTTAATATATCTGATGTTGATTGTGTGTCTTTCTTTGACCCGTAGTCATCACTATTTCAAGTATTGCAAGATCTCAGCCTTGGCCCTGTTGAAGATGGTGATGCATGCCAGGTCTGGAGGAAACCTGGAGGTGATGGGCCTAATGCTGGGGAAGGTGGATGGTGAAACCATGATGATTATGGACAGCTTTGCCTTGCCCGTGGAGGGCACAGAAACTCGAGTCAACGCCCAGGCTGCAGCATATGAATACATGGCTGCCTACATTGAAAATGCCAAACAGGTCGGGCACACTGTCTTCCATTAAAGGACATCTCACAGATTTCATGTTTGAAAAAGGAGTTCCCAAACTGCATTCACACTGTTCAGTTACATTATTTCGATTCATAGTTTACTTCATGTACATGTAATTGATTGCTACCATGTTTTTAATTTCGGGACTTGGGTTCATTTTGATTCAGTTGTTCAAGAAAACCTTTTATATTTGTAATACGGTCTATAGCATCCACATTCTAGTCATATAATTATATATATATATATATATATATATATATATATATATATATATATATATATATATATATATAGATTATATACATTTGATTTGTCTGCTGTTAAATATGGTAGCCATTGCTTTATTATCCTTTGTTGTATTAGCCCATTATGGGCACTGTTGCAAAGCAATAAGCAAGAATACTGTATGGTAATGTTGGAACTATTATTATTTTTTGCATCAATGTGAAAGATGATGTACCTTGATCTGTAGGGGAGTAATTTACTGGTTTAGACATAACCAAACATTCCTGTCTAATTTATCCATGAACTGTTTCTCAATTGATTTTTAAATGTCCTATATATATATCGATATTGCATTATGAAATTATATATACTGTGAAAGAATGTTGTTATCCATATCTCACCCGTATCGTCCAATACTGTTATTAATTTCTAACAAGGCTACTACAAAATGGATATGAGTTTTTCTTCTAAAACCCCCCATCATACTTTAATTCTGTTGCCACATTGTCAGTTGTTTGAAGTAGCATATTCATAAAAAAATGCAAATTATACCCTGTACCTAATACAATGCAGTCATCAAACATTTGATCAATATTTTCATACTATCTATATTTTGTCACTCTCTGTGGTGTTCTTGTATAATGGTGCGGTTATACCCTGAATAATAACCTACATCTATCCTATAATCTCTCAGGTTGGCCGGCTGGAGAATGCTATCGGCTGGTACCACAGTCACCCGGGCTATGGATGCTGGCTCTCGGGCATAGATGTCAGCACTCAGATGCTCAACCAGCAGTTTCAGGAGCCTTTCGTGGCCGTTGTGGTAAGACTGAGGAAATAGTAATTGTTTTTATATCATGCTAAAAGCCTTGTTTATCGTGATTTCTAATTGCAACCCATGAAAGTGATATTCAGGAAAGAAAGATTTTTTTTTTTCTTTCTGAGTTTGACAATACAAGTTAATGCATGTGTAACTGAGAAGGTGTTGAGATTGTTGATGCATGAGTTGTAGGTTTCCATGTAGTACTGATGAATATTTTGCAATTGCAACCATATATGCTATTTACACTCCATTTGGTTTAGCAGTGCCTAAATGCCATGGGCATCATATAATTAAGTGTGTATTTTCAGCACACTGACAGCAATAGTAAAAGGCTCCTGGTGGCCAGATTTGAGTGGTCCCTGGAGGTTTGTATGACCCCTGACTTTGTTTTCCTGTTCTACTGTATCTTGCGTCCTACAGATCGACCCCACTCGGACTATTTCTGCAGGGAAAGTCAACCTTGGCGCCTTCAGGACCTACCCAAAGGTAGAGCAACGACTGTTTATAGTGGCAATTCTCCTGAGACTAGAATTCTTATAGAAATAAAATTATTTGCTGTTAATTATTATTTAATTATTATTATTTGCTGTACTATATAAACTAGAATGCATGATCATTTAATTGCTTGTCTATCTCATTACTTAAATCCGTATTAGTGTTATAATTATCTGGATATGGTACAGAAAGTCTATTTCGTTTGTTACTATTTCTCAGCATTTCCTCTGGATTTTTAGGGTTACAAACCTCCTGATGAGGGACCCTCAGAATACCAAACAATCCCCTTGAACAAGATTGAAGACTTTGGTGTTCACTGTAAACAGTGAGTATAGCAATACATATAGCAATAGCAATACTTCTAACATAAATATCATGTAAATTATATTTTTTTTATTTGACCTTAATTGCAGTATTTTTAGAAAGTGTACGCTTTACTGTATACATGGCTCATGTTTTTTCTTTGATTTGTTTTGTTTAGGTATTACGCCCTGGAAGTTACTTACTTTAAGTCCTCCCTTGATAGAAAGCTTCTGGAACTCCTTTGGAACAAATATTGGGTCAATACCTTAAGTTCCTCAAGTCTCCTCACGGTATGTAGGCAACTTCAAAAAAACTAAATGTTCCCTAATTGTTTGACGTTTTGATTTATGGTTAATTATTACACTATAACTCATTGAGACATGTGGTCACCCGCTTGTGATGTCATGATTTATTGCTGCTGAGTAACCAAGAGTCCCTGTTTATTGATTTTAGTAATAAGCTTAATTTAAACTTTTTAACAAGAGATAAGTTGTAAAGTTGGACCCAACTCCAGTGATACAGATGTTTTCCTGGTTCACCATGGATCCTCTGCTTTCGCCCCGCAGTTCATTCTAAAGATTGAAAGCCCCTCATGTGAATTCCCATTGTGGATGCAGTCACTCTGTCCCGAGCTTGACTAAACAGTCTAAATAGGCACCAGGCTTATCCAAACAGTTAGCTCTTTGGCAATCTGGATGAAGATGAATTGACTAGATGTCAAAGATTTGCTGCTTCTTGGGTGACAGGCTTTGTCAGTTGCTACAATGTCACCCTAGTCAGGGGCCCCTGTGTCATTGTGTTTTAATTACCTTTTCCACTAAAAACACGGCCTCACCTTAAGCAAACTTTTCACTGGCTTCTTTTCATTCACCACAACACACAACATGTTCCTTCAGCTTGTTGGACTGATTTGTTCCTACTTTGCAAAATTCTCCTTCTTTTGGAAAATGTATTATTTAGCTTTTGTTGGCAAATTGTGCACAAATTGGTTTAGGTGTTTATGTGTGCGTTTGTTGGATGGTCAGAACTCGGACTACACCACCGGCCAGGTGTTTGACTTGTCGGAGAAGCTGGAGCAGTCTGAGGCCCAGCTGGGCAGAGGCAGCTTCATGCTCGGGTTGGACACGCATGACAGGAAGTCTGAGGACAAACTGGCCAAAGCAACACGAGATAGGTAAATCATGTTCTTAGAAGAAAAAGGATACAAATGTTAATGTTAACTTATTTTATATTGGGCACTATGATTTTGGTGTTTCCTGTTGCTTACTGTATTAAAAGAAAAGTGGTTGATGTTATTACTTTTAATCCATTTCATCATATTTGTTACTGTGTCACATACAGTATTTGTTGATTATACATTATTGTTGATTATACATTATTGTCCTTATGTAATAGAATGTTTGTGTCCATTTCAATCTTAAAATTCTCTTACATGTTTAATTTAGGGCTACAACCAACTTTTTTTTTTTATCACTGATTAATCGACAAATTATATTCTCAATCAATACATCTTGTTTCTATAATTAAGAATGCCCATCAGTTTCCCAAAAGATAACTTTTCAACTGTCCAAAACCCAAAGAGTTGCAGGTTGAATGATATAAATTAGTTTTTCAAAAAGAATGATTCAAAAGATTAATAGATTATCAAAATAGCTGATCAATTTTCTGTCAATTGATTAATTGACTTAGAATTAAACTAATTTATTGATCTGTATTAGATGTGTGATTTAAGAACAGAAAAAGACAAATATAAACTATTAAATTTTTCCATTATTTTATAATATTCGATTCATTAAATATGTTTGTGATTCAAACTAACCAAAAGAGCATCAAAACTAAGCCGATTTAATCTGTTTATTAATACTGGTTTCATTAATATCTGATACAGAGATCGAGACCCCTTCACTATGTATTGCTCTGATAGTCTACTGATACCAGTGTATGTGTTACATCTCTTTATGTTGTGCCTGTTTTGCCGGGGTAATAGAGCTAATCTCCATTTTTCACTGTGGTTTGTTTTAGCTGCAAGACAACCATAGAGGCGATTCATGGTCTGATGTCTCAAGTCATCAAGGACAAACTCTTCAATCAGATCAACACATCTGGCAATTAAACCTGAACTACGAGCCAATTTGGATTTCACCTGGAGGTCTTGTGCATGTGTAGCACTTATTGGTTTATGGTTTATGTTTCACTGCTAAGGGTAGGATTATCTGTGAATTCTCTTGGGGGTGTTTTTAAAAATAAATAAATAAAAAAAATTAAGTTTTTTTTTTTTTTTTTTTTTCTCCTAGAAGTATTTTAAGGATTATACAGTCAAGGACTCTTGCAAAAAAATAAAACATAAAAAGTGCAACTTCTGCATGTGGGTATTTCATGCTAAACAACATGGTTTTTATTTCACTTTATATTATGCAACATTTAAGCTGGGAAATTAAACAATTTCACTGGTGTATAAAGTGGACATTTGACTTCATATATTCACTCATGTAAATATGGTACAATGTTCTTAAGGTGTGAGGCAGTGCAGCATTTTTCATTTTCACTCTTTCCCTTCATGCTTTGGCCGTTACTAAAAATCTTTTTACATGTAGGGCCTGTGTTCTTCTGCAGCCCAACATTTCAACACGCACCATGGTTGTGTTTAACGCTCAGCCTAACCTAGCACTAGTCAGTCATTCAAGTGTAGCAGTGTCACAGCATTACATAATGGAACAACAAACTCAAGCTTCTGCATAGGCTCAAAGGGAATCGGCTGCCATGTGTGGGATGTCTCTGCGGAGTCACTCCCAGCACAGTTTGGCTTTCGGTGGTACACACTCCGGCAGAGTGGCCAGTTCGTCAGGTTGTGGTGTGGCAGTGATGCAGCACAGAAACAGAAGCCGTACACACTGGAGTCTATTCACCCAATGCGTCTGCTCTCCATCGAAGCAGACACTCCCAAAGTCTGCCTTTTTTAACAGACAGCCCCTTTGGCCTGGGTTCGTGTCATGTCTTTTTTTATGGTATTGTAATGGCTAAATGTATATTTTTTTATGTCATGTATCGCAGAGAAGACAATCCCAGTGGGGCAGTGGAGGTGTCTGTTTTTTCTCATGCGCATGAGCTTTGGCACCTTCTTATAATGATTTTCTTCTACCATTATTTTTGCCTTGTCCTAAATTGGAGGGTGTTCAGTATAGCGGTTTAGGAAGAGGAAACTTATTAGATTATATTTAATGCAATTTAGGAATTTGAAATAGTTAAATAGGTTTTCTGCACACACACACACTGAATAGCTCATGTTTTTGCCAGATATTTAAATGTATTACATGGATGACTGTCACAGTGCTGAGAAAGTATTTAGAGTATGCACTTCTAAAATAATTTCACCTAATGTTGGTCTTCCATGGTGATTTAAGAATCAGTGAAACATATTGAACTTGTTGGACATGTAAATATTGTGATTATCACCAGATGGACATTTGTATGCATGACTAAATGTGGAATAGGAAAATGTATGTAAATTCTAATCAAGTCAAATTGTGGGCAGCCAAAAATCCACCACCAGTGAATTTTACCTTACTCTTTTAACATTTAGCAATGTTCTAATTCCAAAGTATGTTCCCCATTAATGTAAAAAAAAAAAAAGATTTCACAGATTGCAGAGGAATGCCTTCTCTTTTGAACAACTGGGTGATTTGGTAATGTCTGATATGAGAGCAGAAGATTAATAAGACTCGTGATTCATAGCTATGGGTAGCTACAGTATAGATCTAATGACCCCACTACAATCTGGAGATGTTATGTTTTGTTTGGCTCTCAGAGGAATTAACCCCACAAGCATGATCCTGTGTGTGAAGAAGTTGATCCCAGCTCAGAAAGCTGGAGGTGCTACACTTCCTCTCTGCCATGTGCTCCTGCATAAGTGGAGACAAGTCACTCCCTTACAGGAAACCCAGGTCTTGGCATTATAGATTAACACTGCAGGGGTCACTGGGAGAAGTTGACTGTGGTCCTGATTTGGTATGTGGCCTTGAAAGATGGACACTGCAAAGTCAGAAAATATGAACTGCATAAGCTTTAGTATACATTTAGTTCAGTAAAAGTAATTTGTTTTAATATATGTGTGATAAGGCAACTGACTGACAAGACTTGCAACCTACACTGCAAAATAGTTTGTAACATTCCTGTTAAATTCCAAACAAATAGTAACCAATTCATTTTTTTTAAAGCTATCACTGGATTGTAGAATAATAAAGTAGAATTTGAGAGTTTGTCAGTCCCTTTTGTCAAAACGATAAGTTATGTATAACCATTCTCTTGCTTTTATTTGCAATTATACAAGTTAAATGCAAATAAATAACAGAAATATATCATTGCTTACTTCCGCTTCGCCGGTGTTGCATCAAATTTTGTGAACCATCAGATTTTGTGACAATGCGTTGCTTCCGTGGTTTCCATAGCAACGTAAGACTCAAACAAAACTGCCTAGCGGTTCGCTTTATCTCTACAACCTCTTTAAAACAGTTTAGCTAGCTCACATTTCCAAATTTTCTGAAGACCACAAGAGGTAGGAGAGTTTAGTTAATATTTAACACATGTCCACATTCACTACAATAGGGAATGTTATGCTAAATGCAGTTATAGTATACGCTAACGTTACAGTGTTAGAATAGTTTTTAAGATAGCTAGCTAGCTAACTATGAATTAGCTATCATTTTCTAAATAATCCGGGCCCATTTTAAATTCATAATACTACTGACATTTCTCTGGGCCTTTTCCAGGTGTGTTAACATCTTCGCCACCTTTCACTGGCTATCTGCAATAGTTAGTGGATATTTCCTGTCACTCACGTACTGCACCCGGACATGAGGACTATGTGGACTATACGAGTGTCGCACTTTGTTTGACAATGATAAACTGCGGTCCCCAAGTCCCTGGAGAGGAGAGGTCCATGGGTGTAGCTATACGTTCAGTTAGCCTTTAGCTTCTGTTCAGCTCTGGTTTATTGATCAGTGCCTCTTGTCTCCTATAACTTCGGCCTGATGCCGTGTATAAAATACATGCTGTCACATCTCTGCCTTTCTCGACCTTCCACCATATTTTAGCTACACACACTGCTGTATAATTAGCAGGTGGAAAGGCGATACATAATAACACCTATTTGCAAAGTAAAATCAAAGTGCAAGTTTCACATCTCAATGTCATGTCAAGCTAATAAACAAGCCCCATGGGTACTGAGTGAAAGGAAGTAGCAGAAGCTCAGCTCAGTCTGCTGGGGGAATTGACCACTCTAATTACAACATAAATTGAGTGGTCACCCAACCTTTGGCCTCTTAGCAAGTTTCCTGGAGAGTAGTGCTCTTTTTTCCCCCCATCAATTATCCCTAATTGTGAATTGACAGTTAAGGTTTTAAGCCATTTAAAGTCTGGTACAAGGTTAATCTTTGCCTGTCATTTGTGATTACAAATGCTGAAGTAATGGGGCATTATAAAATAGTTATTCTGAGGAACATTTGTTTTGCTGCTAAGGTGTTTTTGTCCATTTTTCTCCGAAACAGACAGCTCTAGTCACTGCTGTGGGCTGAATGCTTGGCTGAAGCTGAAAAGATCCTCTCTAAAGCAGCGTCTGTGACGAGCTACCATGGTACGCCTCACCATAGATCTGATTGCTAAATCTAGAAACCACTTCAAAAAGAAAAGGGGCCTCTCCTTCCAAGACTACCTCAAGACACTCACCCACCTCCACTTTTTCAGCAGAAGTATCGAAGATATCGTAAGTAGCCATTATGAAAACTGACATTTTAATTCTGTGCTTTTCTTCCTCTTATATGCCTCATTTTTTTTTTTTCAGGGTGATCTCTCCATGTGTAGAAACCTCACTGTTCTTTACCTGTATGATAATCAGATCACACACATTTGCAACCTTGGCTTTGCCTCCAACCTCACCCATCTCTATATGCAGAACAACAACATCACTCGTATAGAGAATCTATCCAATCTGCAGAGGCTCTCCAAGCTGTGAGTAGACAAGTTTAACTGATTGTTGTCCTGTACTGTGGTAATCATTTAAAGTCTAAGGTATGTCTGAACATGTGTTTGGTTTTCCTGCTGTGTAGGTATCTGGGTGGAAACATGATTGCAGTGGTGGAGGGCTTAGAAACTCTCTGTGAGCTCAAGGAGCTTCATCTGGAGAGTCAGAGGCTGGCACCAGGGGAAAAGTTGCTCCTTGACCCCATGACTCTCCTCTCACTGGCTGTATGACCTATTTTTACACTGCTCAGTACAGAGATAATTTGAGAACAGAAGGATGATCCACACTCACTGAATAATATAGGCTCTCTTCATTTAAAATTATATATATATTTTTTTTAAGTAAATAAAAAGTCAGGCGAAAGCCTAATTTCCTCTTTTTATACACAAGGATATGTGTGGTGTATCAACCTGGTAGGTTATCACATCAAGTTTAAAAGATCTCAGATTTCTTAGAGGCCAGTGATCCATGTAAAAGCAGTATTGTGCTGGGTTTGATGATGTCAAAGAGACCTCTGTTGCTCTCTCTGGTCTGACAAATCAGTTAGGTCTGTTTACTTTGTTTACTGCCCAGGCCATGGATAAACACACCAAAAGTCTCAGCTTCTTGTTTGTTTTGATAATTAAAGAAATTGCTGTGCAAATTTAAAGAGTCCCAGCTTTTTATAAATGTGCCGTTATAGAACTTCAAACCAAGATGAATATTTAGCAACAGCACTATCTAGAGTCTGATTTGGACACGATCCCGGAAGATCTGGCATATAAAGAGAACACATCTAAATGCCTAATCCAAATGGATCACAAGTGAAGAAAGATTAAAATACTGTAACATGTAAAAAAAAAGAAATTTGGCCACATAAAATAATAATACAGTTAAAAAAATGAATATCTTTTGTGTGCTTGGTTTTCTCCTTTAGGACCACTATGTAATATTTATTTGTAATATTCATTGTATTAACTGTAAAATGAATGCTTCATAAATCTGAATTCTCTGCACAGAAATCTCTTTGTGTCCTGAATATCAATAACAACAACATTGATGATATCAGGGACCTGACAGTGCTGAAGGAACTCCAGAGGTTTTCTGCTGCTGACAATCGATTGCACAGTATGGAGGTAAATATAGCTTCTTTTTTTTAGAAAACTAAAAGTGTCCATGAAACCAGTTCAAGACTTCTTCTCCAGTGTGATAGAGTTAGAAACTGGCTGCGTGATGTGCAGTCAAAGTAAACAGTACTACAGCAATAGGCTATGCATGACATGGTGTATTAAAGTCAACATACCAGCTATTAGTTGATCGGGTCAGCATTACCATTGTTCCAAAGCTTTCTGCAGTGATGTGTGAAATGATATGGAGAACAGGGTTCTAAAGAACCAAATCCTGCAAATCCCGCCGTAGGTTCCCAGTCTCCATGACTCGCACAGGGTCCGAATTATTCAACAAATCAGCGAGCCATTCCCCTGAGACTTTTCTTGCTGACAGCTTTAAACAAGCACAAGTTTCTCTCTTTCCTTGGGAGGCTGATTTTTCCTCTTTGCCTCAGAATCCTCTGATACCTTAAACCACCAGTTCTTAACTTTATGGGAGATTCATCTGAGGCAGAGATAGGACTTATGCTCACTGACTGCCTTGAAAAATGACCTGCTTGTTTTTGGCTTTTTCACGGTCGGAGGGCTTTGATTTATCAGTTTGAATTGATATTAACTGAAAAGGTTGATGCTTTCTTCTTTCTTACTGGAATTTTACACTAGAATGACACATTGAAAGAACTTATATAATTATATAATTGACTTCATTGCTGAGGCTACTTTTTTTTTTTCCAACACAAGTGATTTTCTTTTGAGGACGTTGATGCAGGTAATTGCTGCACACGTGTCATTTTTAGCAGATATCTCCTTTAATTTATACAACCCGTCTGCCACTATTGATCCTGCAAAGACAGCCCTCCAAAGGATCAATCCCTTCTTCTGCTCCATTTGCTCAGAATCCAGAGGAAACATTATGGATTTTTAAAATAGATTATGACAGGCAGTCAGCTAGGGTGACAAATGGGGAGCATCTTCAGAGACCGTTAGCTGTGTGCAGGGCAGAGAGGACAGGGGAATCGAAGCCCTGGTCAAATACAGGTTCATAACTGGCCCATCATTAGTCCAGGCGAGAGAGCCAGCCAAGCTCAGTCAGTATCCAGCCTTTGCTGTTCTCCACGCCCCCGCGTGGGGGGCAATTTGGCGCTGGGCTGCTCTTCGGTGAGGGCCTTGTGAGTGACGGCCCTGACACGATCATTTATCAAAGCCTGGGAGCGCGCGGTGCTCAGGGGTCCCCTCTGAACTGATTGCAGCACGAGCTGGAAAAGTGGAAGCGCTTTGGCCAAGACAGGAAGGCAATGAACAATCAGAGCGTGTCCAGAGAGTATTCATATTTCCAGGCTTGGATTAATGTGCCTTTAGATAAACATACAACTGCAGGCAGCTCGCTGGAGGAGCCAGCCTCACACTGCCCCAGGAGAAAACTTGTAGTTACATGACACCGGCGACACTGTTTATTAAAATAGACTGATGTGTTGTTTATGCACTTACCATTGGCCCTTGTACTTCACATTACCATTCACTTATACCATGTCTTTACATATTTTCATGTTTGTATGTGATTAGCAATTATAAATAGGCATCCTATATGTTTTAAAAGAAAGTTGTCCATTGTTTCCTGTTTAGTTACTGAGCATAGCTGTAGAGACACACTATTGCCATTTGAATCATTAGTGGTTAAAATGAAAACACCATATAATACAACATATTATAGGTGAAGTTTCTCTTTTTGTGTACTCTCAGGAGTTAGAGGATGTGTTCAGCCACTGGCCTCACCTGCTTGAAATGGATTTGGGTGGAAATCCTGTGTGTAAAAAACCTAAATACAGAGACCGCCTGATAACCGTGTGCAAAAGCCTCAGTGAGATATTATTCATTCTCTTTCTCAATGGCATCCTAATATTAAAATGCACTTTATTTCTTTGACTTGCACAGGCTAATAATTAAGACAATACTTAATCATAAAAGTAAGAATATACACTGTTTACTTATTAATTTCAAATTAAATGTTTGTTTTATTTATGCATTTGTTTTATAGAGGTTCTCAATGGCCGAGAAATTAAGGAGTTAAACAGACAGTTCCTTATTAACTGGAAAGCATCCAAAGAGGCCAAGAAGAAAACAAATAACAAACATTTGATTGGTGGACCGTTGAGCTCCTATCCATCCCTAACAAGTAAGTCACTAAATTTGTTATTTATTTGTTTTTAATCTACCCTAACATCTTTGCCAACATTACCACAATTATCCTCTAATTTGAATCAATGAGATCAGATATAGTTTCTGCATGGTCACCTCTTTGATTTAATTAGATGTATTAATTAGTTAAGTGTGTTAGAAATCTTATAATATAGAATAATATAGACAATCATAATATTGAGAAACCACGAAAAACTGTCATCATTTTTCAGTAAAATATGGAAACCATATTTTTTTCTGTTGTTAGACTACATTTGTCATTCTTTACTTTATTATGCCGGGTGGGATTTCACACATTTGAATTTGTGTGTACGTGTATGTGTGTTCTACTGGGACTCTGTTTATATTCCAGATGACTTTAACGTGGGTCAGGGTCCACATCCTGGTCACGTCTGCAGCCACGCTAACGTGCAGAGGTGGAGGCCGCAGCAGCCGCTCAGGTCCATCATAGTTCACACAGACCTCACTTAACGCGAGAGATTTCACATTTTTGTCTCACTGCATTTCATTACTCACTAAATATAAAACCATAGACGTCAAATTAGCAACGTTACAACCAGCTGTCAATTTGTTTACTACATGATGAAATGTACAAATAATGAGTGATGACAAATGCTAATAGGTTTGAACTCACCCCACATCCTGATTCATCTTACAATTCTCCCCAAATTCAAGAAGACATGTTTTTAGATTAGTTTCATTGTAAAGTGGTATCAGTTATTTTAATTTCCCTCATTCCTTCCTCTTGACAAATTATTTGCTATTTTGTGCTCAATTTCCCTTGATTAGTAGTGTTGTAATAGTGCTTTCAGTCTCTATTAATTTAACACAGAGGAATTGTAAGAGAAATCTTCTATGATAGCTGACCCATGATTTGATAACGCTTGTTCTTCTTTTTTCTCTGATATTATAGGGCACAAAAATAAAAGATTCCTTTGAGCGGACGTCTCAATCGTGGGGCTGTCTAATCATCACCCATCTGCATTCATGCGGATGCTTAAGACAAAACCTACCAGTCCACTAAAATCTCCACCTCCTCCTCCTCCACACATGCAGGACTAACCCTGCTACTGCCTTGTTTAAGCGCCTCAGTCATCATAGCTGCGGTGGATCTTTCATGCTTGTATATATTTAGCAGGGCACAGAACAGTCACTGTCACCCACTTGCTGTGATGTCCATAGCTGTAGTATAGTGAATTATAGTGGTTTAAAAGCATATTTTTAAATGTTTTGATTTGATCTGCCCCCTCAAAACTACATTTCTATAAAGTAATTAATAGGCTGGAATTAATTAAGAAATTAAAGAGTAAAACAATGAATAATGGTTTGTGCACATTTCTTTCCCTAACTTTCACAGCTGGTTTATTTCTAATTACATTTTTTGGGCCTGAGGATATAAATAATCTATCCACCTACTCTCAGTCCTACAGTTCCTATGGTGTGTGTCATTTTTCTCCTGCATGCATTTCGGCAAATAAGTGAATCACGAGATGCAGAGTGGCACAATCTAAATGATCACTCTGCCCTACCATTACAAGGCTTTACATAATGTAAAGCTAACACATGCTTCTATTCATACAACTGTAATAAATCATCCAGTCCTCTTTTTATAGCAAATACAGTAACAACGGATGTATTTATTGTCATCATTGTCACTAAATGTTTGAATGAGGATCCAGTGGGTGTGTAACCCCTGAAAGACGCGGGGTTATTAGGGAAACAAGCTTACTTAACCTTCTTTTACTTCGACTTATAATTAGTGGCCCGGAGCAATACTGTTACTCCATCCTTACAAAAACAATGTTTATTAAGAACAGTCCGAGGATATACATATTATGAATAATTCCTTTCATTAATTTGCCGACATCTCCGTTTGGAGCCTTGGAAATCAGAGTGATTAATTTATGAGTCTCACAAGAATTTCCTCAATACCTGCCTGTTGATTGCAGTGCTGGAGTTTATTTATTAGCTGTTCCAATAAGCTTGCAATTCAAGACACCCTGGCAATTAGTCAAATGTTTTGCATATCAGCTTACACTTGTCAGCCTGTCTTCATGGTGCATTGCAAATAGGGTTTTTGAAACATATAACCTTTATTTCTGACCATGACGAGCACATTTCTGAGGTAATTTTGACTAACTTTCTTTCCGTTGCCACTTTTTGATAGGCTTATAAAGAAAATACAGTGTCAGATTCGCAGCCAATTAGAGTGGGATATGGCCTACCACATATCAGGGTTAAAGGAAAAGAGAGTCCTGCCTCTGGCGTTGAAAACGAGTCTCTGCTGCCTTCAGACAGAAAGAAGTTAGGAAAGGGTGAGAACAGTCTTCTCCACTGCGAAGGAGTGTTATGGGGTTAGTGATTAATTACGTCGGAGTGAAATACTTGTCCGCCGCTTTGTCTATCCAATAAATGAAGGGCTCCTGAGACTTTTACGCACACAGGTGAAGTATTGGATGAGCGTACGGGGACTGCTGCGCACCTTTACTGCAGACGTACCACTTTATAAGGATAAGCTGCACGTGGACTGGGACTATTCTACATTGAAGAGCAAATTCTCTATCCCATCGAAGCCCTCTTTGGATTGCCTTCATGTCGTTTTTGAGAGATACCCGAGGTAAACTCCATATCAGAAACTGCTCTCATGAGTTTGTAGCCTACACCGGCAATATGCCTGGTATAGGGACTTCATTTTTTACTGCAGTTCCTTTGACCTGTCACAGAGCAATCAGCACAAATTGGTGTCTGCATTGGTGTCTTAGTGCAACTTTGGACAGCTGATTCTCTTCAGTCTGCTCTCTTATTTGGCTTTTTAGACCAGGAATGTGTTGTCTGTTTAATTTGGTAGCACCATGCATGTTTGACAACATATATTTATTTATTAATGGACTGCAGAAAACTTGAATTATGGTTTAATAAATAAATGCAAAAGCAATAACTTAAATTATCATAAGTTAAAAGTTAAGTTAAAAGTAGAACAGGGCATATAGGCTAGACAGCAATAAATATGCCAATGTATACATTGTCTCTAAAATAGTCTTGTCAATTAGGCTATAACTTGAGCTTAATAAAACGTGCAATATAACGGCCAGGTTAAACTACATCTGATGCAATTCTTCAGGTCTGTAAGTGCACCCCGATGGCTGGAAGACAGGCGCTTCGAATGGACAGTGCTAACTGCTCCGGGGCGGCTGTGGATGACAGCCCTGCATCCAGTCCGAGCTCCAGTCCGGACGGTCGTCGGGAGCTTCAGCGGGCCAGGGTGCTCCAGACCGGCGGGCTCGGCGGCAGAGGACGCCCGGCAGCAGCTAACGCGGCGCGGGAGAGGAGCCGAGTGCAAACCCTGAGAACCGCGTTCCTGGAACTACAAAGGACTTTGCCGTCCGTGCCGCCTGACACCAAGCTGTCCAAACTCGACGTGTTGATACTGGCCACCACCTATATTGCCCATTTGACTCGAACTCTACAAGAAGAAGGCACGGAGGAGGGAGAGAGCACAAAACAAACAGAGGCGTTACACTCATTGAAAGGTGATGGCTACCTGCACCCAGTGAAGGTCAGTAGCATTATTATAATAATAATAATAATAATAATAATAATAATAATAATAATAATAATAACAATAATATTAATAAAGGTATGCTATAGGTTAATCTGTTTTTGTTGTAAATTAGCCTACGACTCTGTATTTTATTGTAAATCGTTTTGTTTCTGAACGAAAATGATCACATATAGATCTACAATGCAAAATATTAACTTTTTAAACAGTGTATAGGCTCCTTTATTGATGTAACACATTTTCAAAGCGTGCAACATCATCCGCCGTGACCTTTAGGCCTATTTTTTAGTAGTTAATTTACTAACAAATGAAATGTCTTTACAGAAATGGCCCATGCGATCCAGACTGTACGTCGGAGCAAGCGGACAGTTCCTCAACACCAAACCTTCACAGTCAGAAAATCAAGGCCCATCGTCGTCCACCTCCCAGTAATGGGCTTAAGTCATTTGTATGAAACCATTTCATATTTGCATGAGTTCATGTTGTTTACTGTTGCAGCAACATTATGCATTATGATTGTGGATCAGATTTTACTTCCACTAAAGCCCAAGGAAGACATTGTAAATTAATATATTACGTGAATTTTATTGTATACATTTTGAGAAAACATACATTATGTTTCTCTGTTGTTATTTTGACTTATCCTGTTTGCCCTGCATTGTGCAGTTCCGTACATGTCCCAGCTATGATATTTGTAGAAATTCCACGGGGTAACGAGCCCGTCATGCTTGAGGTGTGCACTTTCAGTTGAAACATTTGCACTAAATGCATGTGTGAATAACTTAACATCTGTCATGTGAAGTGGTCTGTCAGAGAGTCAACAATGGAGGCTCTTCGTCTCATGTTCCTTATTTTTACATGCATGGTTGTAAATGTGTTTGTGAATAAATGACTTCAGTGAAAGAAGAGTCTCTAAGGTTTTGACGATAATAGAAATCTATGAAAGTGTCCTTTTTTCATTAGGTCTGTTTAAGAAGAAAAAAATATGCCAATTTAGAGTCCACATAGAGGTTTTCAGAGCATTATTATTGTTATTAGCCTATTATTTTTATTATTATGCTGTATTATTCGGTATTCTTCTTGCAATTTAGGATTGTTTAGGATTGTTCTTTTATTTTGTATTACAATTGCATTCAATCAAATACAGCTATGGTGCTCGCTTCAAGGCTAAAAAAAATAGTTGGTTTTAATAGGTCACAACACAAAATGTATTTGCACTGAAGATTTATGACTGAAGAATATGCAGCAGTTTTGGCTGAGTAGGTTAAGATCACTTTAGAAATCCAATGGGCCAAACGATAATAAATATATGCATATCTTACATTAGTTTCAGCTGTGTTTATAGTGTCAACATGTTTAAGAAAGCAAACCATAATTACATAGGCCTATAATTTTGTACAAACTAAAGGCGTAAATATAAAACAAATTAGCCTCTTGCCATTTAACATTTTAACAATTTACAATTTCAGTGGAAGCTAAAGTGATGAAGTTTTTTTTTTTTTTACACTCATTAGAAAACGTTTTGTTAATTTGACTAACTGATCTGATCATATGATTCAGCTTCTTAAAATATGGATATATGGATAGGCAGATCAAAACATCTTTAAGAGGAAATATATACATTATTATTCTAGCCAGTTTGAAAGAAATAAGGGAGGTTATAGGTCTACAAAATGATTAGGTCGTTTATCGTGTCTGTTTTATCTGATCTTGTGAATTTCCACTATAAATAACTAATTCGTCACAACCTGGCGCTTTTATGTAATGTATTAATTTGCCATTTTGCTATCTTAAATATGAGCGTCAACTAAATAGGATGCAGCTGCTGCTGACAATATAATTATTGCCCCAGCTGTGCACTACATGAGCTTCAGTACGTACTGCGCAGCTCTGCGGCGCATTTAAGAGAGCTTGGATCCGGAAGTCCATTCTCTTGCCTTGGAGGAGACACAACGATGAGCAGAGACGATCGCTGCTCCGCATAACATGAGAAAACTAAAGAAGACCGCATCATGTTTAGTCTTCATTACGACGGTAGGCAACAGTGGGATTACTTTGTTTCCACAGCTTTATTGTTTGCATGTGGTAGGCGTGTTTTCCGGGCGGATTCTCAGTTAGGGCTAAAACGCAACCATTTCTTATTAGCTAACAGCTAGCTCATGTCTCTGCCACGTGGAAAAAAAAAATTGCAGCTCAACTCTATTTAGAGTAGTCTTCCTCATGGCACAAACCAAACTCGTAAACCTAAGTTACTCGATACCAATCTTATAATTGGCATATAACGCACATGCCTCAAGATTAACATTGCAAGTTAATTGCGTTTCAGAAGGCTTGCAGCGCAACGCACGTGGATTTGGATTTAGTGCAGGGCCTGCTGTTAAAGTTACACTCACACGTGTTAATAGTATACCATACAAAACGTGTCTCTGCCTATATACAGGCAGAAAATAAAATGAATTATCGGTGACTTTAATGGATCTGTTCAAATGACATTCAGCCATACCTAACGTTACTAGTAAACCGGTTTCGATGTCTCTCTAGACAGGTCTCACATGCAAGTAATGCAATAAATCATTCTATTAGACAGTTAAAAACTCCCTCCGTGTCACTAAGCCCTGACTATATCTGGTTCTGTGCTTGGGTCAGTGGATGAGCTGCTGGTTAGGGAATTGTCCTCCCATTATTTCACTGGGCAAAGTCATCATGGCTCCCTCGGAGGACGTAAGGTCGTGACAGAGGTGGTGACCTGCTGTTGAACCTGCGATGTGTTAGGCTCCCAAGCTGGGTTCCGCAGCTACCCTCTGACCTCCGGGTGATCAGTCATCTGTTCTCGCTGTATTGGCTATTTCTTAAGTACATCTTATTCATGCAAGTGGAAAATCAATATTACTCGAGATTAATGATTTGTGGTTTGGAAGTTACCTTGACAGACTTGAACAGGTATTGTGGGAAAATATTGCTTTTTTTTAAAGGACTAAAAGTGTGCATTCCCTCTGTTTATCTATAGGTGTGTGGATGAAGATGGAACGTTTTATCTGCGATTGGTACACTTGGTAAGGTTATTTCTAGATATCACTGTTAAAACAAGATTGCAGCATTGGTCAAATGTGCTTTGAAACCACTGAATTAAGTTGAATCTGTTATATTTCAGATGTCAAGTCACTATTGTGTACCACAGATGGCCAAATATTGGTTTTCACCATGTGGACCTTAAGGTGAGCTGCAAGTATTTGACAACTTTTGGCTGTGCTTTATGGTTAAGGCCTGTTCTGCTGCTGGAATAGTGATGACTTCACATTTTGCCGTTTACCCATCAGACAATAAAGTGGTGAAACTGTGACTAACTGAATCACCAGCATAATGAGATCAGTTGAGACTTTTTTTTTTTTTTTTTTTTTTTTTTTTTACTAAAGAGCAAATATGATGTGGATAATGGCATGTAGACTTTAAAAGGTTTCTGTCCCATTTTTCCTTTCAGCTGCTTCAGGAGTCACTGTGTAGTCAGGGACATGCACCTGATTTAATCCTGTTGATCTGGAGGTGAGTTCCTTGCTACAGTATCTTGTTGTATGGCTAATGCCACTGGGAAAACAGTCATGTTTAGTTCACCCATAAGACACAAGGGGTGGTTAAAGTGACAAGACTTTAGTAACTCCAGAAATAATGCAGAGCATCTCAAAAGTAACTTTTGTCCTGATGTAAACTGGACTTTGGAAGGCAGTCCTGCATAGTTAAAAACATTTTTTTTTTTTCAAACAATAGTTATAACTTTCTGTGTGGCAGAAAGACATGGCTTAAATGATTTTCTCAATGTTGAGCACTGGCAACGCTTGCAGCTGGAATAGTGATGAGATTACCTTTTACGCCGTTTACCCATCAGACAAGAGAATGGTGAGATTGTGTCTACTGAATTACCAGCTGCAGCCTTTATTCTCACTCAGCCAAGTTGTCCCACAGATCTGGATTTATTTTATTTAATTTTTTTGCATGCACCATCAGTGTTTCATGTATGACGGGAAATGTCCCCTGAATTATGGAATTGCAATATGCAGGCTTGAACAATCTACATTCTCCTACAGATGAGCGGTTGGTGCATCAGTGGAACAAAACACGGTGTCCGCTCCGTCTTATGTGGTATGTAAAGCCCATACTGAATTTATTGTGTCCCAACTTGTCAAGACTGGCCTGTTTGCTTCCATGTCCTGATTAAAGAAGTAATGATGAGTTCACCTTTGCCGTTTACCCATCAGACCAAATATGGGTTGCTGAGAATGTGACTAACTGAACTAAAAGACAAAGTGGTGAAACTTACAAATCCCTGAAGGTTTTGTACTGATTTATGGTTTATGTATTAAAATTTCTTGGCAAGGTTTCGGGAGCTGTTGGCTGATCAGACAGTCTTGTGGGGTAGCCTAATTTGAAAGGTAAGTACAGAACCCAACCTGTCAACAAATGTTGAAATCAGGTTTTAGAAGTTTAGAAATCATACCCCAAATTTAACATTAACTGCAGTTTTTTTTTTTTTTTTGTTTTAAATTGTCCCTTTTGTTTTTTAGTGTTGCTGGAGCTGATGGATCACCAGTTAGAGGAAATCTGGAGATTTGCCTTTTTTTTTTTTTTTTTTTTTTTTTTTTTTTTGGGGGGGTGGTGACACCGCATTAAAAATAACTTGCTGAATCAATTGTTTCACTGCATATCTTTTCTGTTTAATTTAGATGTACTGTAGCTAGATCTTAAAGATCACCAGTGAGTAACTATGAAGGAATGAATTGGGGATGCTTGTATCATATCAATTAGTTGTGATATTGTTACCTGTTTTGAACATTGATGGCTACTCCTCCGTGATGTATGTGTCTGCTCCCGGTGCATAGGCATAGATGAAGCGTAGGATGTTCTGGTGCAGCTCATCCAGGGTCTTGTCTCTCTTGTGCAAACCATCCACATCTCCCACATCACAAGGAAACACTGCATCAGGTGGAATAACGAGGGCAGAGGCCCCTGTAGGAAGAGGCAGGTGTTTCTTGAAACGGTTACTAGCCCTCCTTACCAATGGCAAATACCCAGGATGCAAATGCTGTTAATGTACAGTATTTAGCTTAAATGTTTACAATGCTTTAAAACTGGTTATAAACTAGTGAACTGCATAGTTTATAATATCAATATGTAATATAGGACAAACTAGATATGGCAGTACTGAATTTGTATGTATTGGAATCTTTAAGGAGGGATGATTAAATTACCATGCTTGAGAGTGACTGAGTTTTCACAGAGGAGCACAGCAATCACAGCGTCTTCCTCCTTTACTTGTGCTCTGAGACACAATTTGCAGTGGGCTTCAGCCAAAGAGATCCTTCAACAAAAAACAAACCATTGCCAGAGTAGATATTATTATTCTGAAATTTGTAGAAAGTTGGATTGCAACAGAATTGAGGTAATCAAAACTGCTACAGGCCATGTAGATATTTGAAATTTATAGCTTAATTTGACATTGTCCTGCAGTTGAAAACAGATTTATTCAGTTTTAGTTCTGCATAAAATGTCACCAGTGGAAATTAAACATTTGTCATAAAATGAGAAATTATCACAAATTGTTTGGATGAGTTCTCCACCTAGTGGATGAATGGACATTACAGTAACACAAGCTTTACACTAGTTGAAATGTAAAACTGCAAGCAATTGCATTTTTGCAGTAGTGCTTACAGTAGTTTGATAGAGGCCACAGACATCTTGACACCCTGACTCTGTGTTCGGACTCTACGGCTGGCCATGTAATAACCGTGGATGATTTTCTCTGCTCCAGGGCTGAGCTCCACTTGCAAAGTCTGTGCATGAGCTACCAGCTGGAAGGCATAGGATTAAGGATAGCAAGTGTAATTTAAGATTGATGCAGAAAAACTTATCAAGTCAGTGTATTTTAATAAAGTAATGCAGAGTTCTTGGTAGCAGAACGTTTGTTAACCTCATGGTAGTCTTGAGTAGAAAACTCCCAGCAGGATGGGTAGAGGGGTTTTCCAGGCTGCACTGCCTGCTGGAGGGTGTGGATGGTCTGAGCAAGCAGGGCCTGCTCTCCCACCGTATCCCTACACTGAATGACCAGGCCAAAGGCATCTGCCAACTGAACTGGTACGGCACCCATTTCCTGCTCCGAAAGAAGAGACAGGTCATCGGCGAGCTGTCTAATTTCTAACATGCTGTTAGCCTGCCAGGACAATATGCCTTCAAGTCAGAAAGTAACCTGGAATCTAAACCATATCTGAAACTTCTATTTGACTGGTTATAGTCTATTGTTAACCTTTCCCCTCCCTGCAAAAGAAAAAAACAAAGCATTAATTATTCTCAAGGGCCATGCTGTGAAGTAATGTTTGGGCAGGGCACTTCCTTCAAGAAAAGTAAATAGTTTCAATTTCCTGTTAGTACCATGTTGATTAGTACAATCTACAAACATCGGAGTTGAGTAAAATGGGACATTTCTGGAAGTTGTTTTGTACCACACAAACTTACGTTCTGCTAACATAACATTATTTTTCCAAAAAAATCTCCATTCAGACCTGCAAGTGCACATTCAAAGCATCTTTTAACTTAGCTATACAAGAGTAACGCAACACCATGTTGAGTTTGAACCCACTGCTGTTCCCAGTAGAGTACAGTCTGCCCTCCCAGACCGTCGAGAGGCATCTGCGAGGGCCCAGAAGCTGCAGTGGACTGGGAAGGAAAGCTGCTGGTCAGCATCCTCACCATACTTCTTCCCTGGGATGAACACAGCCACTGTGCAGCTCTCCAGAACTGAGAAACATTCAGAGAGTGGGAGAGCATTGTACAGGTGGACTAGCTTTTTTTGTGTGAGGAATTATACATAATGTGAATCGCTGACAGAATCTTCTTGTTATAACGAATGCCATAATTTAATATTGATGACTTTGGTGCTCTACCTGACTGAATAGCATCCAACTTGTC
The DNA here is from genome assembly GCF_004354835.1 of Perca flavescens. NCBI lineage: Eukaryota > Metazoa > Chordata > Actinopteri > Perciformes > Percidae > Perca > Perca flavescens. The sequence goes on from NC_041352.1 coordinate 14,745,172, forward strand.
CTTTTTGTAACAACCCAGATCTCCCAACATGCAAATGCCACCAGTGGCTAGCAGGGCGGAGCCAGCATGGATGTTAGCAGTGCCTGCTCCGTGTTCGTCCCGGGACAGAGATGCAAACATCTCCCCCGAGGCCTGATGCCTGACCCCTCGACACGTCAAGCTCAGGCTGTACGTCATTAGTCTGGCACAAACACAGGGGTAACGAAGGACTAAATCTCAGGTTTCATATGCAGTGTGTCCACTTTGGACGTGCAAAGTTGGGTCAAGCAGACCACCTTACCTGTCTAGTATGAGAGTGTCAGTGGTGACAACTAAGAGATCCAAGTTGTGATATGTGTCTTTTGCATCTGCTCTAGTCTGCACTAAGCTGAGCAACAAGCTCAGCTTTAGGGTGTTGTATGTGCCTGGAGGAGCCACGTCCAACCCAAAGCAGTGAGCCACAATGGCAGAAAACCTCCAGGGAGAACCGGCTGTGGCCTTCAACAGCTCTTGAAAGCTGGCACTGACTTTATGGGGATCTGTAGGTAGAGGTAGAGAGAATTGTAAATGTTTCAATATGGTGATGGAAAAATATGAAAATTCATATACTGTGCCAAGATTCACATGTTATCAGTATGCCTTTGGCTTGGATTTCTGTGGATTTGGAGCAGGACTTAAACTGCCTTACACTCTGGCTCCCACGGTTGGACGCTATTTGCCTCTACACTCCAGGTAATGCTGGGCCACTGGTGCACATGCGCAGGAATGCCTAACACCCTGTAGAGTTGACCGACTCTCATTGAGTTACACAGCTCATCTGTATGAATAGGGAAAACAAAGCAATAACACTCAAAGGGGTTGTCCTGTGCTGTCTGGTGATTATTGTAGAAACATGCATGCCACCTACAAACCACTGCCAAGAGAAACAGAGGGAGGCTTTTAGAACAAAGATTTCTCTGTGTGCGAATTGCACAGCCAGCTAATGAGTGTTCCTTGCACTTATTAACATATGTGTTTAGTAACGGGAACCCAGTGTATTGAATTCCTCTACAGGACTGGGTCAACAGAATATGTTAATCCTAGTGCTGAGATTTGCTAAGCTCCCAGGGGTTCTGGCTGGACAATGTTATTAGAGGGGACAGAAACACTTAATATCCCACCATGAGGCACTGTGTGCGGCTGGCTGCACAAAAATCTATTTATTTGAACTCTCCCCCACTAAGTTTGTGTTCCAAAGTGAGCCTCATTTAGTAAGCCAGAGAAAATTAATGACAAACCTTGATACATCGGACTGTGTGTAAATATAAGCTATTAGAACCACATTATTCAAGTTTAAATCAATGTTTATTTCATAGATATGTTAATGGTAAAGTTAAACAATATCACAGACTCTTAAATGTGACAGGGATGTCTTTTTATAGTCCACCAGAGGGAGATTAACTGATTGTGTGCTGATTAGTTCAGAAGTTGTAAAGGAAAGTAGTCCTGCTTGTGTTCTGCAGCTGTTCTCAAGATTAAAGAGGCTTGAAGATGCCAAAAAAATGCAAATTTAAATCATGTTTGAAAGATCACAGGGAACACTTTGTACTGTTAATGCTATAATTTTTTTTATTCTTTGTTGTTGATTATGATGTGCTGAAATACATGCTGCTAGTGCCTACTCTCTCTCTCTTAGGTGGAAATAGGCTTGGCTATTTGTTTCCTCTTAACATTTTATGTTGCTACAACAATTAATCAATTTGTTGGCTGGGTGACATTGTAATAGGGGACAAAATTATGCAGTTATAGAGTGGCCTGTGTTTGAGCAACATAAAATACCATACAATCTGTAAACTTGTCTAATGTAGACCTACCTCTGAGAAACAGGGTGACAGACTGGTACCTGAGTGAGCTTTGCTGATGGGCACAGAGAACACCCAGTGCTTTGACGTGGATCAGCTCCACGAGCTGTTTGTCTGTCTCCACAAAGAAAAATTTGCAAACAAAATCAATGCACAGTTTTCTTTTAACCTTGTGTACCAATTCAGATGTCTCCATTCCAGTGGCATTCAGAGGCATCACTCTCACCTCCCAACACTCTAAACTTCACATCTTCTTTCAGTGGGGAGCTGCAGATCATGCAGGTGAAGTTGTTTCTCACTGTAGCTGACTCTGTGGCTCCAGGTGCATGGACACGAATGTAGTGAAACCCTAGAGTTGCCATCCAGGGAAATGAAATTAAAAGTGAGTCCAGTTTTAAGTCTGTGAATGATTATGCGCCAGAGACATTTTGTGTGTGCAAACCCAACTGACTCTGATCGGTCTTTACAGTTAGTTCTAGTAGATGCTAAGAGAGGTGACAATGTGTTTTCCTTGCAGTGACTTACCTGTAGAGCAGGAACAGTCATCATTAATGCAAAGGAACCTGGCACCCTGGGTGTATTTCGTGACCCTTGTCATGGCAATGACCAGGCCCTCCATAGAGACAGGCCTCATGGGCCCGTACCCGCGAGGAAAACTACAAAGGTCCAACGTGTACTCAGGGAAGGGAGGCAGATGTGTCAACTTCAGAATCACATTCACCTCAAAGGGAACAATCAGATGACACGTTGTTACAGGACTGAGTCAGTACCAGTGGTCAAGAAACCGCTATAGCTGCACCAATTTATTCATACCTGACTCTCTGTGTGTATTTTTTCAACAAGTGAAAGTGTCTTTATGGCCAGGAAGCAAACCTGAATGAGGAATTAGGCAACTGTAGTTAACCTCATAGTAGAATATCACATTTTATTTTAGCTAGCTAGCTCATAGTTTTCACTTACAGACTGAAACAACGCTGTTGCTCCTATGGGATCATGCAGAACACGGTCACCCAATACAGGATCCACCTCTATCACATCAGAGGGATTCACACTGATACAAAACCTGTAGACTGCCTCAATCTGCTGGGGGTCTGGAAAGGAGGGGCAAAGTTGAAATCCTAGCTTGAATGTAGTAATTTTAGCTTTCATTACCACTAACTTAACGTTAGCTTGTTAGGTTAACTAGGTAGCTAGCTAGCTTTCCATTTAACGTTACCGTTGAATGTTTTGCAATCTTCGGCCAGTTTCTGAAGGCCACCACTTCTGTCTAAATAGACCAGAACTGATTCTTTCAACGACAAAATATCAGCCATTTTAACTTAGTGGTAAAAAAGTAGTACGTCTTTGTTTTGTTTGATTTTTTTAAGAAAGTATCTAGTAGCTACTTTGCTAAAGGTAACGTTGGCATGACGACGTCCACGTTGCCATGGTGACAACCCAGCAGCTGAAGGACTAGGATGTGGTGCGATCCGATAAAATTTAATAATTTCATCAGTTACTACAACGCAATGCATGGTTACTATTAAATACACAAACATCTCAGACAACTTTTCTTTGATATTTAGATTTAGTTTTATTACTGTCAAGGAGTATACGCCTAGTTAATTGCCAGGCGAAGCAAAGCATTGTGGATTTCTAATTTCTGCAATTATGAATAAATGTTATAAGGCAAAGCAAAACAATTAACACAAATACAAAAAATCCAAACAAAAAACGATTCACTAAATATTTAAAGACAAACTGAAAAGTAACTGAAGAAGCAGAAGACATGTTTTTCTTGTACAAATGTGACCTATAAACCAAAATGTTTTATTCAGTGGTCTCTCAAGTAATCCCTAGTTCCAGCTTAGTTAAAACGATGATTATGCATAAGTGTATTTTTACAGTAATTACATGGATGAACACACTTCCATCAGACAGTCAAATAGTGTGATTTTAAGTCCAGTGAATTCTTCAAGTTTTTTCAGAAAACTGCTAATTGATTTCATTTAAGGGACACATTTAAGGCTTTTTTAGAAACCACCAGAAATAACATTAATAGAGGATGGCTGTCCTTAGTTCTTAAAAATATCATCTGTTATGTATATATATATTTATATAAATACAAATTGGTAAAAAATAAAGATTTTCTGGCAAACTTTGTTCCAACCAAAATCTGTGTTAAGTGCTGTTTTGTCTCAGCTGAATGCTTTGGCTTCATAGAACAAGTTAATTCATTGTATAAATTCTTCCCTTTAGTCAAAAGAAGTTATGATGGTTAAGGCAATTGAAGACCTCATTGGGAATGTTTCATAGGAAAGAGTCATCAGAAGCTGGGGCATAAGAGAAGCCCACAAAGGCGTCGTCGGCCTCCATTACACTGGCGTTGACTATGGAGTGGTCTTGAGACCAGCAGACGGAGTTGGGGACCATCTCATCTGTGAACTCAGGATCGAAGTTTGTGATGTCACAGTAAGAGCTCTGTAAAAACATTGGGGAAAGAGAGAATAAAACACGGGTCATATTAGCATTCATGGAACAAATTTGGAATACAACAATACAGTTACAACTTGATTTTACAAAGTGCTTTAAAATGAGAAAGTCAAATATTCTAAACTTCCAACCAAAAATCAACAAACAAGACTTAAAAGAGAAAACTCAAAATGCATTTTCGTGAGGTAGTTTACCTAATTAGGCAACCTCCACTGTTAATTAGAACAATACAGTAGCATCAAATACAAGAGCATTGCAATTAAGTTTTTCGTCTTCAGTTTGTGTTGACGGACTATCAGAGAGGCGTTCATTCAAATCTTTTGTTAAAACAAATATTTACCACATTCGGTATAAATGGGGGAGGGATCTTCTTCTGTTCGAGGTCCTCCCAGTTGATGGAGGAGAAGAAGCTGTGTTCTTTTATCTCACTCTGAAAATGTAGAATAAATAACTAACCATTCATTTTGTATTTATAGAAAGTTAGATGAACAAAATTGAGTTGTTTGCTTTCTGTCTCCAAAGTCATGTCAGAACTAAACAGCGTTCAGTTTTTATGCACCACGTCTGGAATAAACTCCCAGAAAACATGCAGGTCCGCTGCAACTCTGTTCTTTTAAATCAAGGCTGAAGACTTATTTCTCTTTTACTGATGTTTTAAACTGCCATTTAATGTTTCAGCACTTTGAACCGAAAACTTTGAATGACTTCTATTTGTAATGTATTTACAGAAATTACATGATGTACATCTATCAGCCACACGAGGGAGCCTAAACATGAGGAACTCTGCTGTACATGTAGTGTCTGTATCTGGACAGTGTAGGTGTACTATATAATCCCACTCACAAAGTCTTCCCTGGACCCCAGTCTGTGTGGGCCGTCTTTCTCCAGCAGGCCCTGGAGAAGAGACCAGGCTGTGCTGGACGCCCCGGGGCGCATCACTAATGGTTTGTGGAGAATGTTTTCATACATTTCATGTGTGTCCCTGCTGTAGAACGGCGGCTAGGATATGAATGGAAAAGAGACAAGTAGAGGCATGTATGGGAGTGTGCAATAAGGCGCTTTGACATTTAGCACTAAAGCAAATTGTCCAATTGGCTTTAGTTGACCAGTACATCACGTTAAAACTAAAAAGGGTTATCCATAATTGTAGTCAAGACTGCCTACCAAAGAATGAAATAATACTAATCACTGTTAATTATGTGGTATACTGCAACAAATGAGTACAATGCATTAGGGATATTTGAGGAAAAGTAGGCTCAAAGTTAAACCTCACCAGGCCGAAGAGCATTTCATACAGCACTGACCCCAGACACCACCAGTCCACTGTATTATCATACGGCTGCTTCCTCAGGACTTCTGGGGCTAAGTACTGGTCAGAAGAAGCACACAAACATAATAATATAACATTTGCATCTTGCTTCTGGTTAAAATACACCAACCAAATGTTTATCAACTATTCTTGCTCATAAAAGCCTATTTTTCTCTCTAGAAAATGTGATTCATATCTCTACACAGACAACACTATGGCCTCAAGATGGAATACACTCATACAATCATTAACTACACTTTATTCCAAAAAGTCTGTTAATGATTATTACTTTTTGACACTGTAGGTGAGACTTCTTTGGAGCGCTCTGTTGCAAAATTGGTAGTAATCAGACATGTAAACATCTAAATAAATGCTGCCATACCTCAGGTGTTCCACAAAATGTAGTGGTGGTATCTGTCTGGGAAATGCCTTCCTTGCACAATCCAAAGTCTGTCAAAATGATATGCCCCTTTTAAAGAGAGGACACAGGGACGTTTTTAGACAACATGTGCCACACAAGCAGCTCATTATCCCCAGGGACTGAGGATTCTATTGTTGCCCAGGAATGTTGGCTGCAGTGTAGCTCAGTCAGTCCCATTCACCGTTCCCTCACTTTCTCAATAAGGCTAGGCAGGAAAATCATTAGTAAGACCTAATCCAATCACACAAATTCTGTCCAGCTAGAACTAGAAATGACACTTGTTCACTGGTGGTACAAATGACTGGACTGGAAAAGAATGAAATTTGTGCTGTACGGTCCCATGTAATAAATCTGCAGCCAGTGTTGAGGCACTGGTGTTGCATACGCTTAAATAAGTATTGTATTGTCAACATAATATCTAACTTGAATAAAGTAGGTGCTGTGCAATCCAGGTATATTCAGTGTAATTACTGCTAGAGTGGTTGTACATCAATTACACAGTAGTGTTTGGTTAAAAAACAGGAAAACTCACTTCATGGTCAAGGAGGATGTTTTCTGGCTTCAAGTCTCTGGACAAAAATGAACACAATTGAATGAATTTAAGTAAATCAGACACATGGCCGTAGCCAGCATTTGGAAACACTGAGGTCATAATACATATTGTTTTGTATTATATATATTTATTTAACTATTAAAATATACATTTCACTACATTGCATTTCCCTATATGGAGATCTAAATGCTACTTCAAATAGATCTCTACAATGCCAGGAACATAGATCTGGTAAAGAACTCTAAAATAATATCAGAATCAGCCTTAGATTAGATTAGATTAGATAATTAGCCTTTTGTTTTCAGGTAGTTCAAGCCCAAACAAACAGAAAATGGTAGCTACCGCCCTGAAGACACATTATCATGTAAGGGAGGCCAACATGTGTCACACACATATGTTCAATTTCATACATTGTAAACTTCATGACACTCAATGTCTGATTTAGTATGTGTATAAATGGCAACTAAAATATTGTCAAATCTTTTAGACCTTAGTTATGTTTAGGATATCTAATTAATAATCTTAACAGTACTACTAAGCCACTAAGCATGTGGTCTTAATAAACCCTCAACATACCTGTAAACAATGTTGAGAGAGTGCAGATATCCCAGTGCACTTGCAATTTCAGCAATGTAGAATTTTGCTCTGGGCTCTGGGAAGGTCCGCTCTTTTTGAAGATGGAAGAAAAGCTGAAATGAAAATGTTAGATTTTGAAGATGTTAGATTATTGGAATGCATTATATGGCAACTGTACTGTGGGAGAATACACCACCATGAGAAAATCAAATAATTAACCATGATGTGACAAAGTTGCAAAATGTATCTGATTTTGTATACAAATTATCTTTATTTAATAAAAACTTGTCTGGTAAGTGTAAATACTGAACTTTGTAGTCAACCTATTCAGAAGAAAGAAGCAGATTTACTGGGATACAGATTGTAGTTAGTCACTCTCACATAGTCACACATGACAGCTTTAAAATAGCTGATCACACTGTGATCGTTAACAACAGCAACAGTGCTGCCTTGAGGAATTTCATTCAAGCTATGTAATACATAATTTCCTATATTACTGACATCTCAGTTTTTCTTGAACTTGTGACTCGTTTCTGTGTGAGCGCATTATTCACAAAACTACTCACTTCTCCTCCATTGACGAAATCCAAGACAAAGTATAACTTGTCTGTGGTCTGGAAGGAATAATGAAGGCCAACCAGGAAAGGGTGTTTCACATTCTTTAGCAGCACGTTGCGCTCTGCCATGATGTGCTTTTGCTGTTTGGAAGGAGTGATTTATAAGAATTCACTTAATAATAATAATAATAATTCACTTTTGCATGCCCTAAAAATGGATAGTCATATTTGATAGTAAAATTACCTCTTTTCTGTTGAGAATGACCTTTTTCTGTAAAACCTTGACTGCATAATACTTTTCATCATGTTTTCGTTTTGCAAGGAAAACCTGCATCACAAGGGAAAGAGAGCATGTTGAACACTGTATCAACAGTGTAAACCAGAATAATTCCAGATCTGGTTCTCACTTCCTACATGGAAAGGCCAACACATGGAGAACTAAAACTTGTTGCTACCCCAATAGAAAAACATTTCTAAACAAAACAAATGTAACTCCAAGTACAAAAAAAATATATCAGGCAACATGATTCTTTCTACATAATGAAACTACTACATTGAAGACATACTTTATTGTTCACATACCTTCCCAAAACTCCCCTTTCCTATGACTTTTAAAAAGTCAAAGTCTGTGGGCTTGGCACTGAAATAAAAATGACAGCACATTAATATCCGTGCATGTAAAAATGTATTATATGTGATCACACAATTGCAAGTTTAATAAAAACAGCAAGGCAGCCTGCTTTGTGCTATATCATTAGATTTTTGAGAAAACATAAGATCAGATAGAACTTTATCCCAGGGAAAACTGCAGCAGTTGCAGTACAAAGTAGGAAAGAGTGCAAATATAAATACAACATATCAAATATCAAAAAGTTGCTATAAAACAGTTGACAGTAAACAGGTTGAACATACTGTGGATTTCCAGAGGGTCCCAGGTTAATGTTTCTGGAGGTAGAGTTGTTCTGTTTAACAGCAGAGAAAACATTACCTAGATTAGGCTAAAACTGAGACACACTCAACACTGATTCACTGCTAAGGACAGTTCTTGGATCGAAGAAATCAGTCCTTTATCTGTACTACAACAGCAATCTGTGTTTATTTTGAGCCTAGATAGACTATTGGAGGTAGAAGACCTAACTTCTCCACTATATCTGGGCTATCCAGCATATCAACAGAAAAGATGTGGTTAGACAGCAGGAAAACAAAAATATACACAGAGAAATAGAGATATTGATCCATTGGTCAGTCACTCACTTTGTCGTCTTCGTCCTCAGAGGCATCGGAAAAGTTTTGCATTTTGTCCATCAGTAGAAAGGCCCTCACGTCTAGCCTGTAAAATTTAAGACAGACCAAGCAGTGAAATAACAGAAATAAAGTCAAATCAGCAAGTTAAGCATGACAAAGCAGAACATTCTCCATCTTTTTTTTTTTTTTTTTTTTTTTTAAATCTAATTCACACCAAGTGTGAAGTATGGCTAAACAAATTTGATCTGATTAGATTTTTTGATTCAGATCATTGAAGCCATTCATCTTGATAGAGTCAGCAATGTAATGTAATATAATGACAGTGAGAACACCAATCAACACTTACTGGTTGCAAAGCTGAGGATGTGAGACAATTCGCTTGATGAACTCATGCAAACCTGCTCTTCTTTGCTTGATGAACTCTTAAAATAAACTTAAAATTAATAATCAAACACTAGGCAAAACAACATGGATCGGGCAAAACAATGCAATAATTTTTTTAACATCAGGTACTGGGATTCTGTTTTACTGCACATGTCATACATCAGCCTAGTGAACACTTACCAGGTTCAAAATTGTCCCCAAATATCCTCTTGGCAGGAATTTTCAAATTCATAGATGGAAACTGTTTCCTTAACTGCAATAAAAGATAAAGAGAGCAACAGAGAAAATGATGTAAGGGCTGGGAAACATCTATGGTCACAAATGTCAATGTGAACAGAATGTCACAAAATCCGGTAAATCAAAAGAATGAAACACTCGTGAACAGAATTATGCTAATGTGTTAGGTGAGGCATATGGTGTAAAATCAAAAAAGACATTGTTCCACCACTCACTGTGTTGTAGAGTTTATCAAACTCCGCATAACGCCTGAAGACAAACCATTCCTGTTGTCCAACATTGACTATCACTTTATAAACCTGAAAAACAGGCAAGTACTGTATCACATGCTAATACGGTCAATAAATATCATGTTATGCTAATTTTACAAAATGACCTTTTGTAGAATCGATTTCTACTCAGAACTGTATACTGAACAATGAACAGAATTTTTGTACGCACTGTGTAACGCTTTTTCTTGTCCCTCTGCTCGTTGTGGCAGGGTATGCTGACGTTGGGGAGACTGGGTTGCTCCTCCATCTTAGGGGCTGCCGGCATTCAATGGTGCAAGGTCATAAAGTGATGTGTCCTCCTCGAGAAGAGACTTCAAGTATACAACTGGCCCATCGCCATCATGGGTCACTGCTGCAGAGAAAAGACAACAGACCTCTCTGTCATTCAGGAAGTGAAACTGGTGTTCTTCTCCTCTCGACACATTTCCGTCTGCAACATTTATGTTGTTTACACCTGATATGATACTTTATCCCAGACTATAACTTTGTAAGCGGTTTCTAATTTACTAATTTGATTCCTCACTACGGTTTTGTCAGTTGCTTGCTTGTAAGGGCATTGCTGGTTAAAAGCATCATCTTGAGGTCCCTGAATTTTTTGTGGAGAGTGAAGACCGTAGCAAGTGTAACAGGCTACAACAGGAGGGTCAGTGAGCTGCAACATTGCAGTGTCTGTGCAGACGCTTCTGCACATACAGAGACAGACAGACACACACACAGACACACACACACAGACACAGACACACAGACACACACACAGGGTCTGTGACATTCTCCCTTGTTCCGGTCAGTAGAAAGGTATTTTTACATAACCTACCAGGGGTCTTTGAAGCTGGAGTTACACAATAGGTTAAGAGTAAGACCCCTGGAGTTGTTCTTCTCCAACGTTTAAAGAGAGAAATAAAGCTTATTGCTGAGGTGTAATAGACTCCTTCCCCTGACAACAGTAGCAACAAAAGGTGAAGACCTCGGGTCCCTGAAGGTGAAGAAGGGGGTCAAGTTCATTGCTATTGTAAAAAGTGAATTATCAATTGGAAAAGGTGTTATCTCCTGTATTCAACTCACCTGAGGACATATTAAAGAACTATTATGTATAGGGAAAATACTAATCTAAATAAAATAGACACACAGAGGCAGATCTCTCTTTTCCTTCACCATGAGTTATGTAAATGTGTCGGTTTCTTTTACAACAAAGCTCTTTGTTTGCTGCTCTGACTTGTCCATTGTTTTTATCTCAGTGAGGTCAGCCTAGTTTGTTCAGTAGTTTTTGTCTTTTTAACCGCAACCCTTGTTGCTCTCACTGTTGTTTAGTCACAACACACGGAAAACTGGCTTTGGGTCAACATTCTCCTTCTGCGTAAGGATCTTGAACGCATCCTGAAGCGATCTCTCATTCTGCTCACGTTGGGGTGAGGGTACAGCAAAAGAGCGTCCCTCTTTAAAATGCATGTGTGCGATCAGAGGGACCTTCATGCCCTCTTCATTCACTAGACTCTTTTTTTTTTCCTCTTTTGTTCCGTTCAACTTTTATCAATTTCATTTTCACCTGCATGCATTAAGACAAACCACAAAGAGACCAATAACGTAAACATTTCCTTTATCACAATTGTCTTTACTTTTAAATCGATAAACTGTTTGGTCTATGAAAATAAAGCCCATCACAATTGTTGAGAGCCCATGGTGACATGTTAAAATCTCTTGTCTTGTTCAACCCAAAGATATTCATTTGATCACATAAAACAAAGAGAAACTGAAAATCCTCACATTTAAGAAACTGAAAGCAGAGCAGTTTTGGATATTAAGCTTGAAAAATGACTGAGCGATACACTGATTATCAAAATAGTGGCTGCTAAATGTACTGTCAATTGATCAATTAATAATTTAAACTCATGTTAAAACTGTATCTTTACCGGCAACATGTAGATGACAAATGTTGGCTGTATTTACCAGTTCACCACTCCATGGGGGAAACCGTCAGATTGGTTTGTGTTTTTAAAACCTGGCTTTTAAATACAGAGAGCTGGTGAGGTTTGTACCAAACGGTTGGCTGTGTCCCTGAGCTGCTACACATCTGTGCATGTGTTCATGGTTAACTGACTCTGTACGTCACTGCGTAGGACCCGCTTTTTAACATTCCAGAAATACTTTTGTTCACGGGAAAATTAACCTACAACTATCTAGTACAACTTACATTTTCAGCTGACAGTGCTACTCCTTCATATGGAATGTTACAGCTCACTACACCCGCTCACAGACATTGTCAAGTTTATTTATAAGAATTGAAAACAAAGCTTGGAAAGGCATACGGAGTATAAGAAGGAACACAATTAATGTTAAGCACATTTCCTAGCTGCAGTTTAAGCCCAGCATGCCCTGCATTTTCACCACAGCATGAATTAACTTGTGCTGACAGGCACAAATATGCTGGACTACTACACAGGATCAAAAATAGCATTCTTCCTGCTTAGCTCAAACACACATCCTTGCATGTGGATATCCTATGAGGATGTTGAACATGTTTTTTTTTTTCTACGTGTGTGGCTGTGTATCATGCGTGACAAGCCATTTTAGAAAGAAAACGAAGCACAAGTCCCCCTACAACGTTAACTCAGATGTGAAAGCTCAATCAGGCATGCATCCACTGATAAACTCAGAAACACAGACCGTTGCAAGGTGAAATGGTTAGTGAAGATGAAGACACAAAGACCTGAAATAGGAAGGCAACCTATTTCAGAGGGGCTGTCAATTACAACCTTTATTATGTAGGGATGCCCCCTCTTAGTCGATTACGGTAGTTGACTAAGGGGAGTCAACTTTATTGTTCTTAACGTATATTATTTCTTTTCTGTCAAGCAATTCTAATTCTATAATTAGGTTTAGATTCTTGTCTTTTCATAGTCATAGTTAAGATTTAATAAGCTATTGCACTGATCAAATCCCTACACTGTTCTCTTTTGCACTACCACCATTGCACACAGTCTACCCTAGCACCTTTAACTCTTTAAATTTCTGTGAGTGGTTTTTATAAATGTGAGATATATGTGTGTATGTGTTTGTTGTGTTATGATTGTCTAAGCTACTGGATGCCTAAAATTTCCCTCGGGATGAATAAAGTATCTATCTATCTATCTAATTGGTCATATTGGTCTTACTCAACTAAGATTTCTTTAGTAGATTGATTAGTCATTTTTTTAAGCTTTTTTGATCCTTAATGACTTCTTTCCGAGAAACATATGAGCACATTTCTGGTAAACACAAGATTTAACAAGGTGCTTTGCATGATTCTTTGTGGAGAAACTCAGTTTCACAGATCTGTCGATTAAAGGTCCCATGGCATGAAAATTTCACTTTATGAGGTTTTTTAACATTAATATGTATGGGACTGCCTATGGTCCCCCAGTGGCTAGAAATGGCGATAGGTGTAAACCGAGCCCTGGGTATCCTGCTCTGTCTTTGAGAAAATGAAAGCTCAGATGGGTCGATCTGGAATCTTGCTCTTTATGAGGTCTTAAGGTGCAAGGTTACCTCCCCTTTCTCTGCTTTGCCCGCCCAGAGAATTTGGCTCACCCATGAGAGAGAGACATCATGGCTTTCAAACAAGCAAAGTGGCAACATCTCTCCTGCTCAATAGCTACAGATGCAGAAATGGCACATACTAGGGAAAGCTCATTGTGGGACTGGCTCTAGTGGCTGTAATTCTGCACCAAGGCTGAATTTCGGGAAAGAGACTTCAGATTAAAGGTGTTGAAATTAATCAAATAATCGATGCATCGAATCGTGGACATGGGTGATGCTGCATCAATAATTGTCAGGCTCATAATCAATTATTTCTGTTTACAATGTAATGTAGGCCTAACAACATTTCTGTTTACATATTCTGTTATGTTTTGCACATTCAAGAAGTGCCATGTGCTCAGTGCTGTAGTTTTATGTGTCCAGCTTTTTTAGTATTAGAGCACTGCAGAATGTTTTGTTTTTGAAGCTTGAAAAGCTATAAATTAAATATCCTACATGGCTTTAATAGAAACATTTATTTGACACATCGGGATGCATCGAGATATCGAATCGAATTTAATCGCTGACATGATAATCGTAATTGAATCGAATCGGGAGATCAGTGAAGATTCACACCTCTACTTCAGATACAGTATTAGGGGACCACTAAGGTCTATATAAAAGCGTCCAAAGAGCACCATGTCATGGGACCTTTAAATCAACTAATCGATTAGTCGACAAACTCGTATGAGTGTTAGTTGAATAACAATTTCTTTAGTCGAGGGCAGCCATATTATAATGACCAGGTACTTTTAACTTTAAATAAAAACAAACACATGTATTAAAAGCTGTTTAGGTTCACATCAAATGTTTAAACATTGACAATGCACCTAGATTAAACAGGTTGGACATATGCAAATTGTTACGTGTGGGATAAACTGAATAAAATAAACATTATTGTAGTTTAGATGTTTCATATTATAATGCAACAGAGACAGATCTCTGATTGAGGAAGTGCAGCTGGAGAAGTGTGAGGGGCATGAACTCAGACAACTCTGGTGCGTGCAACTGACCTCAGCATCTGGACAAATTCCTAATCTGACCTGACTTTCCAGACAGCTCACTGATATCCACGTGCAAACTGTGGTGCTGACTTCCTTTTAGAATCAGCTTGTGCACTGACAAAATGACAGGTTCATCAGCCTTAAAAAATGTGAGATCAAAGAATGTTAGACGCTTTATGGGCAAGCCTAAGCAACTTCTCAGCATACCAGGTCTACCGAGATTTGAACTAATGTTGGTTGGCGTTTTTAAACTCCCACACCACAGTTCTCAGAGATGTAGCTCTCAAATAGTAAAATGCCTCTTGCCATCTTGCATAACGTGTATTGTTATACAAATACATGTTCTTCATAGCAACCTGTTACATCAAGGAACCAGTTGTGAACCTCCTCAACTCACAACAAGCGGAAAGTAAGCAGATTTCTACACAACAGAGTTATAATATTGTCAGCAGGGAAAAGAGAAAGGATTATCAAGAAAAGCATCCTTCTTGTCACTACAAACTTATTAACTGGGCTATATATAATAGCATCACAGGAGGAAAAACATTAATATACACATCCCCCAACTTAGAAATGGTTGTGTGCCACCACTGTCTACACCACACAGCTGAATCAACATCCAATGTGGATGGAAAATCATTTTCACAGCATATGAGGTCTGACACATGATTTCTACAGGCAGAGAACAATTATATGGGGGAAGTATAACACGTCCATAGAACACAGAATTGGGAAGGCCTCGTCTGTTTAATTTTGGCTTTGAGCCGTTTGGTATGCGAACACCTGAGGCTAGGTGTGTACTTACACTGGTACAATTTTTTTTAAATCTCAGCATGGATCACGTGTATTACAGGAAAAGCCTACCTTCTCCAACCGAGGAGAGGAGAACAAAATGAGCTGGAGGAGGGAGGAGCTGAACACACACGAAATGAAAGGTTTGACATGCTCTAACAAGCTCCCATATGTAACACAAACTGTAAACAATACAGCAAAAGCTTACAATTACACATATTCTAGCTACGTTCCTCGGGTGTGCTACACAGCAACGCTAACTTTGTTTATTATGTTTTGCTTCAGTTGAACTTCTGTTTAGTGTTGTCTTCGAGCACAAAAAGTTAATATTGTGTAATAGCCAACAGTTATCCCTTTACTATTAACGTTTCTTCCGAACAACATTTTTTTTCTTATATTGTTAACGTTACAGGAGCTTCGTATGCTACGTTGATTACCCTACACAGCTAACCAACGTCACGTTAGCAAAACGAGAACAACTTAATGTTACGTGAACATCACGTACCTTACAGTATTTTGATGTGGTGTTCATCTATTTCCGTAGCTAGGTCCAGTGAGAATGTTTCGCTCTACAACATTTCATCTGTCAGTACAGCGAACATTTCCCCAGTTTTGGTTGTAACAAAAGCCCCTAAACCCTCAAAGTGAACGTGTAGCTAGTTTCTTGCTGTCCATACGCGTCTGTCAAGTAAGTGAGAGAAGCAGAAAACATCAGTCTTTCCTGGCCGTAGAAAGTTCGAATGAAATTTGTCACGGGACTTCACAACTGCAACCGCTAGCTATCATACCGGAGAGAATACACACTGTACTTCCGGTACTGCATTTCAAAACATAACCAGAGAAAACACACGAGGTAGCCAAGTGGTGGAATGTATGTTGCTTGTACATTAACTCAAATACAAAAGTACAATGTTGTAGTCCTTGTGCTTTTTTGTGAGTATTTCCATTTATTGTTATTTTATACTTCTATTCCACTACATTTTAGAGAAAAACAAATAGTACATTTTAGTCCACTACATTTAGACTACAACTGTAGTTACCAGTATAGGAACATACAACTATTTTATGAATGATGATGCACCACAATTATATGCTACTTACACATGAATATTAATGCATTGATATTATATATCCAATAATTTGATGTATAATAATATAACCTTCACTGCATAATGTGTAGGCCTACTTTAGCTGCTCATATTCTGCAATTTTATGTTAGGAAGATTTTGAATGCAGGACTGTTAAATAATTTTTATATTGTGGTATTTCTACTTTTACTTAAACGTTTAAAAAAATCTGAGTTTATATTCCTCTAATGATGGCTGCATAAACCCACTTCAACACTTACTCTGTGCATTGTGTATATATCTGATCATTTCAAAGTACATAAATTAAAGTGATTTATATAAGAATATACCATGTGGACTTAAACATAATAATGACACAAGGTCCATAATGTAGAACCTGTATACAGGCCCTTGGCTACATTGAAATGAGGTGGTATTGTAATTGGTGGTGCATATACAGTAGGTCTAGACAATTACCAAAAACAGGTTTTTAGGGCCCCTGAGAGTCTCTGTGAGCCTAGCTGGTAATCCACCTCTGCCATTTATATACATTTCCTTCTGCTCTGTACAATATGCTTGGATGGTATTTACCTAAGGAGTAAGTTAAACATAATGGAAGTCTTATCAAACTTAATTAGTTGAGTTTTGTAGCTTTTAGTATTTGTATAAGGAAGATGTTTACCTAAGGAGTAAGTTAAACACAATGGAAGTTTTAACAAATTGAATTAGTTTAGTTTTGTAGTTTGTAGTATAACCATACCTAACAGAAACCGCAAGTTTGACTTCCTCATAATGGAAACATGCAATTTAACTTTGGCAAGCAACCTTGTAGTGTGTTCAGCGGCTGTAGCTGACCAACGGTGAGTCATTTTATGTCAAGAAAGTGTGTCTGTCAGTAGAGAGGACAGCGAGGTAGTGGTGTTTCAACGGTTGTTGCAGTAATTTTAATAAGTGTGTCTGTTAGTCAGCTACAGAGCTCCACGTGAGCACGGGCTTTTATGACAGTCAAGACAGCCAGCATCTAATGTTAGCTTCTCTGCTACGCTGTGGAGTAATGTCTGACTATGTGAGACTAGCTTCTAGAAACATTGTTGGATGCTGCATTCTCAACCTGGAAACTCGTGAACTTTGAGTCTGGGGAGGAGGGGTCGGGAGACCACTCTCTCCAGTATTTTGAATTTGGACTGCAGAAACTATTTTAAACGCTAGCTGTTAGTATTACATATTGCACCTTTAATTTAATTACTTGTTTTGAATTGACATAAATTGTGCTTTTATTTTTTAGAAGCATAGTAAGTAATTTCCGGCCTTATTGTGGTGGGCTTAACACAGCTGACTCAGGATTGACAACATTGATAAGTCAAATAGTTAAACAGTGTCACCTACAGGTATAAAGACGACATGCCTAATATCCCAAAAAATCGTCCACATCCTACCTTTACCGCCAGAAAAATACATGAATGGATTTAGAACTACGGAATACCTTAGAATGATGACACAGGGATTATACAACATTAATTGATAATTAATGAATTACAAGTGACACGTTTGAGATAATTTCTCATAATTATTAGGTGCTTCATAATTTTGACCAACGAAAAATAAGAAATATGGTTTTGAACTTCCGGTGTTGAACTCTATTTAACATTATTAGTAGGCCTAGTCAAAATCCATACAGACGCATTGCACCACGTTGCATAAAAAAAAGGCTATGTCCCGAGTCAACCTACCTGCTCGGAGCTGCGCAGACGAATAATAACCAGAAATGTTGTGATGAATTAAAAGGAATAGTGCACCATGTGAACGTTATGTAACATTTGAACAGAACACATTTTCAGTGGTAGCCTATAGTCATTTTGGCCTGATATGCATGAAACCAATACACAGTGCAGATGTCCACAAGGTGTCAGCAAAACACAAATTAAAGGAGCTGCAGAGTGCACTGTTAAAATGCAAGACCTATCTGTCAAAGGAAATAGTGTGTTATTATCTATATCAGAGTTTGAATTCTGTCCATATTGTCTATAACTTCTGCATGAATCTCAAGATCTCGATCTTCTCTCAATATTACCCAATTGGTTATCATCATCATAATTACAAGGAACCACAATGATGTAATGTTGCCTAAATTCGAAGACCTTGGACTTATGAAACAGCCTAAGGTGGCATGCACAGTGTGCACCATCTGGTAAAAAATAAGCTATATTCCATGTGCAATAGGCTATCTGCTTCTATGAATACGTGTTGTGAAATATTAACACAAAATAACATCTCAGCACTGTGGATTAAATGGACAAAATTAGAGATTGGATTAATCGCGCTTGCTTCCAGTAAAATTGTGGGGCTGGGAACCCCCTGAAGGGCCCCCGAAAGTCCCCGCACCCCTCTTTGAGCCGCACCACTGCCTTGATGAAAAGATCCATTCTGCTGCAGAAGGTGACAGTACAGTTGTCTGACTCAACGCCCGCCTCCTCAAATTGCTAACCAATTACACACGAGGCTCGCCTCATTTCTGCCCTATAAGTTTCGAGTACTGACTCCTCTTTTCACAGCCCAGTTTATAAACCAATCAGGAGCGAGGCCGCCTGCGCAGAGGGCTGGGCGCGAGAATCGGCGGGATGGACAAAAATCATAACGCCAAATGAAGTAGAGACCACTGGTAGACACAAGAAAGATAGAAAACCATGGACAGCAGCGAGTAATGCAAGTAACGTTAACTTCTTAGTCTCTTCTACTTAATATCGG